>NC_084650.1:8275454-8575454 GCF_019802595.1 Syngnathoides biaculeatus
CCTCGAGCCGTCTCCTTATCAGGGTGGAGCGGTTTGTGTGTCCCGAAGATCCTCGGAGCTACGTTTTCTGGGGCTTCACACCCCTGGCAAACAGGTTCAAGGTGTGCTGATTGTTTCCCGCCTGGGCGCCTGTATGATGGGGTTCACCCTGGTGGATGAGAGGGTAGCCTTCCACCGCCTTCGGGTTGGGCGGAAGGTCCTGACTTTTGTTTGTGCCACCATACAACAGTTCAGACTACTCATCATTTTTGGAGTCCTTGGTTTGGTGCCTTCAGCATTGCATCACTAGTCTTTGCAGATGATTAGCTCCCTTCCCATCTACTCCATGGTCGAATAATTTAAACCCTGCCTCTAAACTTCAAGCCTTACTACCTTTCCAGCTGTTCTTTTGCATGCACAATACATCAACCTTTCTCCCAATCATCATGTTAATCAACTCCTGAGCTTTTCCTGTCATTGTCGCAACATTCAAAGTCCCTACACTCACTTGAAGGCTCTGTGCAGGTGAGGGCATACTTATTGCACCCGTAATTTCAAAATTTACTTTTCAATCCAACTCAGAGGTCATATCTGACACTAACCTAGAACTACTAGTTCAGATTGTTTCAGATCAACGCTGAGGCGGTACTCAACGAAAATTAACCAAACTCTTGGAATGTGAAATATTCAAGATGAAAAAACGGCATCAGTTCATTCCTCTTTATACAGACGATAAAATGTGCTTTGCTAGAGATCGCCTATTTAAAAGATAATTCGTTGACAACAACGAGCGTCATTGAAAGAGCACGTTATTACTAACGGGGTGCTGGGCTGAATGAACAAACTGCGGTAGGATTTATTGACATACACAAATTTGAAAGACTTTTGCAATGTAAAATTGTAGTTCTTTATAGAAAAGAAAATGGACAACTAGTGATGCATTTTGAGACTGACTTCCCCAAATCTGCTAACACTCTGGTGGTTCTTCTGTTAAAAAACCACAACTACGAAATCATTTCACCTCAGGGGGATTTTAGGTCATTCCTACCTTTGTTGGTCTTGCTACAAAGGACACGATCTGTATCATCATTGATGTTGATGGCATTATAATATCTACACAGAGCCAACATGTCGGGAAGGGTTAAAACCCATTCGATGTAACGATTGTAATAAAATTTGCGTCAATGATCGATGTTATGGTCAACATAAAGTACAGAGACAAATGAAGGGTCAGCAATATTGCGCTAGTCCATGCGACTCTTACAAAAAAATTTATCCATTGCGGGTTGACGTGTTATGTTAGGGGGGAAAAAAAATTTGCCTCAGAAACATTGTCTGCCCCGTTATTAAATGTCATATATGAGGCCAGTTATCGGATGATCCTCATATAGCTACCAGTCATCACATCCTACATGTGGGGCATAGCCGCTAATCACAATATACATAATACCCTCAATTTCAAATTTCATCCTCATCACTCAATCTGATACTCTTTTCACCTCCAAGACATTCATAGCCAGCTCTTCTTTTAAACTAACCCTACTCCATTTCTCTTCCCATCTACTCCATGACAAAATAATTTAAACTCTGCACCTAAACTTCTAGCCTTACTCCCTTTCCACTTGCTCTCTTGGATGCACAATATATCAACCTTTCTCCTCATCATCATGTCAACTAACTCCTGAGCTTTTCCTGTCATAGTCCCAACATTCAAAGTCCCTACACACAGTTGTAGAGTCTCTGCATTCCTCTTCTTCTTCTGCCGACTAAGGCGCTTTCCTCCTCTTTTTTGGCTTCGAATTTCTACCTACGCCTTGCAGATTAACATTGCTGGGGGTGGGTGTAGTCAGCCCAGGCCATGACCAAGTTTAGCACAGTTTTACGCCGGATGCCTTTCCTGACGCAACCCACTGCATTTATCCGGGCTTGGGACCGGCCTACAGGTTGCACAGGGTTGTGCCCCCCATTGGGCAGATAGTCAAATAAACAAAGTCAGCACATAAGGTATATAATTCACATACAACCTAGTCTATGTCAAAGTTAAAAGGGTGTGTGTGTAAGTAATGTTTAGGTATGAAAATATAAAGGAAATAGAGATAAGGATATGGAGATGAAAGAGATTCAAACCACAATGACTCCCACTCCAGTAGTTGAAGGTTGAGTCCACTTGTGCAGTTTCCTATAAGTCCTCACGGTCCTTGTTGTACAAGTTTTGCAGGTCGTGCAAGTTATGTAGTTACTCACATTTGATGTTTCTTCAACATCATTGTTAGATACCTCAGCTAAGGTAGACTGGGCCGAGGAGCAAGTTTAAGTTGAAGGCTCCAATTGCTCAGCTTCCTATGTACTCATGGTCCTTGTTGTATACGATACATAGATTTTGCAAGTCGTGTAGGTACTAGCATTTGATGTTTTCCTCCTCAGCCAATATTTGATTACAGACGCATCTTGTTGTTAGTGAGCTAGGCTAAGCTAGGGCGAGCAGTTTCAACGCGATTGATGCGGCTCCAATTTGGGTACTAAGGTTACACGTATTCAAGTGTGGCCAATACATCGATTGCACGCATCAATTGATTGACAGTTGGTGTGGCCAATCATGGTCTCTTCTACATAAGCCACTGTGCATGTGCACATAAAGGGGCATTCTAGCAAGCTGGGCTTGTATTTACAGTCTGTGACTTGCTCTCTCTATGGCAGTCGCAGCGATGCGCCCCCACCACATCGCAGTGATGATGCACTCAGCATCACCACAACAGTAGAGCGTGAGAGGCCAGCTGCTTGAAAAGTGTGGGCACCCCTGTTCTGGGTGTATTTTGTCCCAGTTTTCTTTGCAGGATTGTTTCAACCCCGCTATGTTGGAGGATTTTATAGCAAGAACTGCTGTTTTAAAGTCACACCATAGCGTCTCAATTGGCTTTAAGTCCGGACTTTGACTTGGCCACTCCAAAACCTTAATATTAGTGTTTTTTCTTTTACCCCATCAAAGGTGGACTTTCTGGTGTGTTTCCGATCATTGTCCTGCTCCTTGATCCAAGAGGACTTTAGTTTGAGAGCAGATACTGATAGTCGGACGTTCACCTCCAGGATTTTCTGATACACAGAAGAATTCATTGTTCCACCAATGATGGCAAGTTGTCCTGGTCCAGTGGTAGCAAAGCAGCCCCAGACCACAACTTTGCAACCACCATGCTTCACTGTTGACATAATGTTCTTTTTGTCAAATGCTGGACCATTTTTACCCCAGATGTGATGGGTTGCACACTTTCCAAAAAGTTCAAAATGAAATAAAAATCAGTCCACAGAATATTTCTCCAAAAGTCTGGAGAATCATCAAGATGTTTTTTTGGCAAATCTGAGATCCGCCTTTGTATTCTTTGCTGACGGTGGAGGTTTTCACATTTCTGCATTGCATTTCTCTCCCATGGTTGCCATTTTTCATTTGTGGCTTTCTAATAGTAGTTATTAAAGTGATTGTAATGTGTAATTAGTAATGCAAGTTATCTTATCTTGATGAAAATACATGTTGAACTGTACTAAAAAATACATATGCTGTTCGATGTTTTTTCCCAAAAATACCAGTGTTTTTTAATTAAAGTCCGTGAACTTTGACCTAGTTTCCATCACCTGAAAAACGACTTATTTCGGGGGCAGAGCCTCTGACGTCACTCAAGGTGGACCGGCTATTGTGCGAATTACATGAGCACGGAGACTTGCTGGTTTCAAGAATTCCTCAGTCATTGTAAGCTAAAACCAATCCATAACAATGGTGGAGACGTGTGTGGTTTAGTTTTTTAGCAATTCGAATAATTCTGGTTACTGTGTGCATTATTTTCCTAAGTACCCAAGCCTCAGAAGACACTGAGTAAGCTTTGTGCAAACGAAGAGGGCTAATTTTTCCAAACCTGGTTCACATGCCGTGAGCATTTCACATGACACGCTTCGGCAAGCTTTGGTCAAAAGACAAGTTGCGGAGGTATGTTGAAAATCTTATATTTCCTGAAAACGTTAAACACTGTTTACATGGTTGAATGAAAGAAGCACACGTCGTACTTAGCGAAAAATATTTTATTAGCGCAAATAGTTTGACCATTTGCAACTAGAAAAACAGGTTGTGTACAAATGGCGCACGGTGGAGCAGCTGGAAAGCGTTGGTCTCACAGTACTGAGAACCCGTGTTCAATTCCAGCTCTCCATGTGTGGAGTTTGTATGTTCTCTCCATGCCTAAGTGGGCTTCCTCCCAGATCCCACAAACATTAATTGGAGACTCTAAATTGGCCCTATATGTGATTTTCATTGCAGCGGTTTGTCTCGAAGTGCCCAGTAATTTACCCCTCTGTAGAAATTGCATCATCCACGTGACTGGCCAATCAGAGGCCAGAGATCTGCATAAACCACGCCCCTTTTTTGACCCGCAGTTTCCTCAGACAACGTTGTATGGTCCAGTATAGCTTTTGCTAGCGTTTTATCGCGTATTTGGGTTCTTTCACAATAGATATGGTTAACAGGTGTAGTCACGGACTTTATAATAGTGACGATAGGTATCCTGAAAGGCTAGTTAGTGGAGTTCAATTCGTACCCTTTCCAAAACCGAAGACACAGTACGAAAAATGTCATCGATGGTTCAAACTTTGTGGAAGACGGCATCATCAACTGAATCCATCTAAAATCAACCGGAACAGAAGACAGAGTACGAAAAATGTCTTCGATGGATCAAACTTTTTGGAAGACCCCATGATCAACTGAATCCATCAACCAGAACAGACATGTTTGCACGAAGATAAGCCCTATATTTGATTTTCAATACATGTCTCATATAAATGAATTAGCTGTTCTTCGCTTGCATAACATATCTAAGTGTGAATGATTGACACACTTGATCTGTGTTGAGCGATATTTTGCGATGATCTGACTGCACAAACGTGTCCCTTTGTTCGCGGCTAATGAGCTAACCTAAACCGGACTAGCAGTCCTAAAAGCCTTCGACGTGCACCGAGACACCAAGACTGAAGGAAGGATGTTTGAGGACACTAAAGTAGTGATTGTCGTACTCGGTCGGGACTTATGTAGGTTCGGCACTAATTCAAGAATAATTATTGAGGGGAGCGCGTGACGTTACACAAAGGAAACGAGAGAAACAACTCGTAAATCTCGCCTTCTTCTTTTCCTTCATACGGCGGTTCACAAACGGCTATACAGATACATATACAGATTCTGCACACAAGTGTGATATGTAACACAAAAATAGGAAACTGTCAATGACTAATTCGTCTTTGGGTTATAATATATTATATTATGTGGCTTCTCGGTCTTCCTCTGACTCTGGAAAGCTCTCGTGCTCATATCAATGGTTTCTACGTCGATATGCATGTAAATACCATTGAAATACCCCTCGCTGAAATACTTGAGGCCCTGCTGTCTGCTTTTCAACGATATTTCACTGTTAGCTAAGAATGCGAGTGAGAAATCAGTCGGTAAATCGGACAGTTTCGCTCTATTCTTTTCTTGCTGCGCCGCCCTTTTTGCTAATTGTTTGTCTGACGTAAGTGCACGTGGCGTGACGTCACTTCAGGAGGCGTGGTTAAGTGCCCTGTACGAAGGGGTCAATTGGTTGGCAACCAGCTCCGGTGTACCCTACCTCTTGCCTGTTGAAAGCTGGGATTAGACTTCAGCACTCCCGCGACCTTCGTGAGAATAAGTAGCTAAGATAATGGATACAAACTTTTTAGTTTTTTATTTATTCCTTTTGTTGCAGGTTTATTTTTATTTTAATAAAATATTACATATTAAAACGAGCAGTATTACATACTAGTTACTCATCGGAGACCTGTCTGCAATTTATCAAAAACAATTTGTGAACCATTAAATAGAATAAAATAGACCTGTGCTCTTTCAATACATCCATCCATTTTCTTTGCCGCTTATCCTCACGAGGGGCACGGGGAGTGCCGGAGCCTATTCCAGCTGTCAACGGGCAGAAGGCAGGGGTACACCCTGAACTGGTTCCCAGCCAATCGCAGGCACATAGAGACAAACAGCCGCACTCACAATCACATATAGGGCCAATTTAGAGTCTCCAATTAATGCATGTTTATGGGATGTGTCAGGACACCAAAGTGCTCGGTGAAAACACACGCAGGCATGGGGAGAACATGCAAACTCCACACAGGTGGGACCAGGATCAAACCCGGGTCTTCAGAACTGTGAGGCCAACGCTTTACCAGCTAGTCCACCGTTTTATCAATACATTTTTTCTTACTTTCTAAACTTTGAACCTTATTTTTCTATTAATTACAGATACTGCAGGAAGCATCTTCTGCACAAGAGGTTGACATCGAACCAGCAGTTGCAGAATCTCCATTTTTGGTCCCTTCCATACTAAAGTGCCTATTCATGACGGAATACAACTTTCCGACAGCAGAGAGAAGACTGCAACATGTGTTTCAATGTCAGGTGTTTTAAAAGTACTCTTATTGAAAAACCAAATAATAATTCTGTGCTAATGTTATGTAACATTTATACAAAATATAAGCATACAGTTCAATTAAAAAAAAATGCTATGATTCTCGTTCTGTGGTGTGTTTACTTCATATACAAAAATCTACATCAACATTTGAACAAAAGGGGGGAAAAACTCGGGATGTAGACCCTTTAAATCTTATGTAGTCTTGGCCCTTTGGATCAGGAAAGGTGTCACAAACCTTTGATACACAGAAGGATGGAAGTGGGACAAGGTTATTTCTGCCCAAAATTTCCCAACACCATCTCACAAGCTGTTTCTAAGCAGTATGTCACATTAACTTGAAAATATGACAATTTTTCAAAATGGGACTTTGAACAAGCATTGATTGGACAAATGCTGCTTTTAGTAGGGCAACACGGAGGAGGAGCTGTAAAGCGTTGGCCTCACAATTATGAGGACCCGGGTTCAATCCTGGCCAACCTGGGTGGAGTTTGTATGCGTGCGTTTTCTCCGGGATGTCGAGTCGGGATCTCCACATCCTTCTGCTTGATGACAGCTTGGATAGCCTCCAGCAGTCCTGTGACCCTTGTGAGGAAAAGCAATGAAGATAATGGATGGATGATTGTAAATGGCAAAAAGCTGAGATGATTAGGAGAAATAGTAATGTTTTTTTTCAAAAATAGCTCTAACTCGTGTTGTGGAAAATCCAGTCGCCGTTACTGTTCCTGGAATTGTAAGTAAGCAACCCCCAGTACCCACACAGCTGGCAATAAATCCTGGGTGCTCCGTCATGCACTGTAGTTGATCTGGATAATCTGCTATTTTCTTGTGAATATGTTCACTCTCATGTCAACAAAAACTCTCTTCTGTTGTTTGCATAGGAATGCAGCATTTACATGCTCCCCTGTGGATATAAAAAATAAATAAATAGGGGTAGCACGGTGGCTCAGCTGGTAAAGCGATGGCCTCAAGGTTCTGAGGGCCTGGATTCAATCCCAGACCCACCTGTGTGGAGTTTGCATGTCCTCCCCGTGCCTGTGTGGGTTTTATCTGGGCACTCCAGTTTCCTCCCACATTCCAAAAACATGCAACATTAATTGGACACTCACTCTAAATTGCACCTCGGTGTGATTGTGAGTGCAGCTGTTTGTCTCAATTTGCCCTGCGATTGGATGGCAATCAGTTCAAGGTGTACCGCCTCCTGCCCGTTGACAGCTGGGATAGGCTCCAGCACTCCCTACAACACTCGTGAAGATAAACGGCAAAAAAATGGATGGATGTATTGAAAAAGAACAGGTCTATTTTATTCTATATAATGGTTCACAAATTGTTTTTGATAGGAGTGTAAGATGCAAACAGGTCGAATATGAATGACTTAGTATGCAATACTGCTCGTTTTAATGTTATATAATATTTTATTAAAATAAAAAAACCCTGCAATAAAATGAATAAATGAAAAAAACAAAAGGTTTGTATCCATTACGTATCTTAGCCATTTATTCTCACGAGGGTCGCGGGAGTGCTGGAGCCTAGATGGATGGATAAATAAACAGATAAATAAATAAATAAATAAATAAACAGACAAATAAATAAATAAATAAACAGACAAATAAATAAATAAATAAATAAATACAAACATACATCCATAAATAAATATATATCTGTTCACATTCAACTTCTACATCCTCAAACACCCAAATCAGTCCAGTAAAAATAACCATCCACCCCTTTTGCCTTTGTATTTTAAGCTTTTAGTGCCCAAACAAAACCACAAGACACTGGTTTACAATTTTTATTAAAAAGTTTTGCAGTTTTGCTTATGACATCTTGGAAAAATCGTGACTGAAATGGGGTTTGGAACGGTATGGGTACTGTCTGGTTATGGCAGTTTAGCACGTGAAATTACATTGATGGTGAAGCAAGTTTAGACCAACTATTGCTCTCAAATTAACTTGACACCATTTTAAACGGATTTCTTTTATTGAAATTCTTATTTATGAAAATATACCAACTTAAGACTCTGGACTACGTTATTATCTTCTGTGTGTCTTTGTGCAATAAACGAGCCTTGTACACGCAAAATAGTGACGCACATCATACTGCTGATAGTTTCTCAGACAAGCACAGACAGATCCATCGCGCTGGACAATGAACGGCTGGGAAGTCGCGTCAATATTTGCTAAATATACGGCGTTTGCATATTTTTAAAACAAGATGGAAAACTTCGTATATACATTCAGGATATCAAAGCCTTTACTATTTATCAGTCTATGACTAACTAAAGAAAACAAGAAATTCACAAATGCTTACCAGTCTTTGTTTCCAACACGACGCATATCCTACTCCCTGCATCCTCGCCACCTTTTTGTCCAGCCATTTCGTCTCCATTCCAACGTGTGGGCTGTCTAACGGGCTCAAATTTATAACAATTAACGCAGTATTCTTCGCCGTTCTTCACCTTCTCCGCTGCGCTGTCGTCATTTTCTGACGGATCAAGCAATGTGCAATCATTTGTTGCCAATAATCGAAAAATAAAATAGTTTCCTTCATAAGGGATTTCAGAATGGAATTCTGAATAAAAAACTGTATAATATGACCAAAAAGGTGAACTGGGTGCTGACATACACTTTAACAATTACCTTAACTGAGGCCAGCAAGGCCTTCAGGTTTTTAGATGTTGGTCAAGGTTTTTTTATGACCTCCCGGATGAGTCGTCATCACACTCTTGGAGTAATTTTAGTTGGTCGTCCACTCCTGGGAAGGTTTGCCACAGTTCCCAGTTTTCTCCATTTGTGGATAAAAGATGTGTGCTTTCTCTGTACCTTTGCATTTGTGATCTGCTCTCTACAGCCATTGTCTGTAACTCATAAGTGCCCAGAATATTCTGTAAGTAAAAAACTTCGAAGAAACTGTTCATCGTCTCCAGCCTTTATTTGGATAAAAAAACATTCTCACTACCCGAAATTAAATCACCACGCGGTGGAAAAAGCGTTCTCCAACAATTGGTGACCCCGACGTGATTTCAAACTGAGGTGTTGGTTGAGAGACAGAACATCGGCTGGCCAACAATTGGTCAGGTAAGAGACATTTATCCTCCAAAAATGTTCTTCTGCCTGTTAACTGGGGTTGAGGTCCGTATCACGATTGCATTTGTGACATTGTGAAAATTGTTTCTGGCTGGTTGAACACTAGAGGAAATTTTGGGAGGTATAGTAAAGGTTGAAAAGCCTTAGAGTGTGTGGGCGTACCACTCTAAAAAGGGTTTCGACGAGCCCTGTGTTCGGAGGGTGTACCAACACAAAAAGGTTGTAAATGCCGTGACTGCCAGACACACCAGTAGGTTGAGGCCAGTCCAAAACTTTCTAGACCGAGAGGTTGTCTCGTTCTTTTCGGAAAATGTTAAAGACTATAATTCCTCATTCGAAATCAAAGGACTAAGTGTACACTATTGTTAAGGAATTTATTACTATGTTAGTTGTCATGATAAAAGTATATCATTACGACTATAGTTGCTGTTAGGATTGTTTTACCATGCGTTTGTTTCTGTTAGTCTTACTCTGAATTGTTCTTTTTTTGTGAACTGCGTGCGTGAAGTGTGACCCACCCTTATTCTGTTTCTTCAACATCGTCAAAGTTTTGTGATGGCACCCAAATTTCGTGTGGAATCGTTCCGGCGAAATTGTATGTGTTTCTCCATTCCCATTGGTTTGGCTTCAAGAGTGAAATGTGTGGATGCTGCCCATGAGGTACTGGAGTTGGTTACACATCACCACCCAGCTTCTACCTTTGAACTCATTGTCTTTAAAACAGATGTAATCAATCAGACAGAGGTAATCAATCAGACAGATGTAATCAATCAGACATGTAATCAATCAAACAGTCACAGACACACACACACACACATACACTCATCATGTGACTTATGTTAATAAAAACAGGCTGCAAGGGGAGACGAGTTGGAGTTGGTTGGAAGCAGAGAGAGGCCCTGTCGCTCTCCTTGCAGCAAGTAAAACTTGAAGCGTTGTTTCTTTTCTTTTTTAATAGAAAGTCAGGCTCTTAAACCCGACATTTTGGTCCTTCGAGCCGGATCCGAACACACCACCGACCATCGAGGGTGGAGAGGACACACCAAAGTCTGTCGAGAGCCAGGAGCAATTAACTGTTCCTGAAGAAAAGCCCTGGTGGAATGTGAATTCGTGGCCAGGCTGGTGCCAGAGTCCAATCTACCCTCGGTGGATGAAGGTTGACGGGATCACAAACAACTGGCGTCCAGACAATAATTGAACCAGTAAGTCAGGCTACTTCGGCAGAAGGAGGTTTAAAGCTACTCTGCCAGAAGGAGGTTTCAGGGCTACTCCGCCAGAAGGAGGTTTGAGGCTACTCCGCCAGAAGTAGGGTTTTAGGTTACTCCAGCTTTAAAGAGGGTATTTATAAGGATCCATAAATGTGTGAGTGAGTGAATGTGAGTGTGAATGCCATTATTTGTGGAATCATGGGTCATGAATGGAAACCTAATGATGCTAACAGAGGTCTGTGTTCCGGTGAAATCATAGGTCATGGATGGAAAACTAATGATGCTAACAGAGGTCTCTGTTCCGGTGAAGTACACAACGTAGTGGATTAGGATTTAGGCTCCAAAAAGGACAAGTAGTCTGCATGGGACAAATGTAGAAAAGCATAATGGAGAGCGGGAACAGGATGTCTGCCCTAGAGGGGATGTAAACTTTATGGAACAATGTTTACCGGGCAGCATGATAATTCTTAAAAAATTACAGGAAAAAAAGGGAGAAAAATAACAAGCAAGTAAACAGTTGAAGGATGCAACAGGTTGGTAGAAAGATTGATGGCAAGTGTTGAGGGAAGAAAGGAAAAGCCAAGACGTCCTTCTTCGGATGGCAAGAACTTGGTTAGCACAGGCAAGAAAGAGAAAGGCAGGTGAGACAGCTGAAATAGTGCAAGCAGTGGGTATATTAAAACCAGATGAAGAAAGAAGAAACAACAGCTACAACAGGCTAGAGCACGCTAAAGAAAGTGTGAGGCAGAAAAAGAGCCGTGAGGAAAAAACTTGGAAAAAACAAAGAAAAAGAAAAAAAAATGCTGTCTCTCTGGGAAATGCATTTACTGATAAAACCGCTTTGGAGGCACCAACAGGAAAATATGGCACACACATATTGACATAATCACAAGCCCCCAACCTTCCTATTGATTTAACAATTCTAAAAGACACACAAAACATGCTCCTCAAAGTGAAACCCAGTGATGGCTTACAGAAAAAAATAAATTAGAAGATAATATACATCAGGGATCTCAAACTGGATGTCCACGGGCCATTTGTGACCCCCAAGATGACATTTTGCGGCCTGTATCTTACTATGAAAGTTAAATGATAGTGTAGATCTGACATTTTACATGAATTTACAGTGTTGTGTGCGGTGCTGGCGGAGTTACCAATCATAGTGGGGTTGTAGCTTTCAGGGGTGTGAGTGACAAGGCTTCATGCAAGGAGAGAAACATTTTTCATTGACTGAAAGTTTCTGTGGTGTTGCCATGGAAAGATTTATTAGGAGTTTTGCACACAACCTGTTTACACTAACTTCCTTGATTATCTTATTTTGCGCTCAAATTTTCTCTTTAAAATTGTGTGCATGTGCGCTGTGGCAGCGACCCAGCCTCAGCCAGAATGTGCCGCCAGCATCCCTGAGGTGAATTGAGTTTTGAGACCACTAATATAAAAATCAATGGAAAACCTGTATTATCAAAAAAATCTCTTTAAAACAGTTGTCATTTTGAGTCATGGGCCTTGCCGTGTCTCAACAGGAGGGTTGGTAGCTGTTATACACAGAAATTTTTGTACCTTTGGATTCAATTCTTACTCAAAATATTTTTGTAGAACATGTCTTATTTGCTGCAAACACAATCCTCAAAGGAACTGCAGACCAAGGAGAGGGCAGGTTCCCCAAGCTAGTCATCCTTTCCAGTTTTTACACATTAATTTTATTTCGTTAATTAAAGTCCAGCATTACAAATTGTCAGATTCCGGTTGTCCGCAGGACTAATCGGGAGAAATGTCCTGACTGACTCTCCAGTTAAAGGGTTAAGCTACCCCTTTACCCCAGCCGACTCTAACGCCGTGCGTGCAGGACGATGGGAGCTTCTTAAGTCGGTGTCGAGATGAATTCGCCTAGGTGTACTAACTGCCTTTAGTTTTGCAGAGCCAATCCTGCCCCCACTTGTCAGCCTTGTCGAGTAACCTTTCCAAGTAACAAGTGTTCACTCTGCTTTTACAGCAGCTCCATCTCTTATGAATCGATTGCACTTGTCATTGACCTAGTAAATTTAACAATCCTTATTAGGATCGTACGGATTTGTTTTATCTTAAGCCGGAGATTATCAATGAGTGACTGATTAAAATAGAATTTTTACGATTAAATGATGTTAATGTCGATGACGTTCGATCTTTAATGAGGTAGAACGGTAATAATGAGATAACGCAATATAAGAATGACAAAGATAGATGAAGATGGAAATTCTAAGAATATAATAAAATGATAAAAATTGTTCAGATAACATTCATTACTATAGTCATTCCCGCCAGACGCGGGGTATGGTTGTGATGTTAAAGCAAAATCCAATGTTAATTGAACATAAATCAATAAAAGTAAAAATGGTTAAAATGATAAAAAATTGTTCAGATAACATTTATTCTACAGTCATCCCCGCCAGACGCAGGGTATGGTTGCGATGTTGGGGCGAAATTCAATGTTAATTGAACATAAATCAATAAAAGTAAAAATGGTTAAAATGATAAAACTGATGGTAAGAAGGATGAGATAAAGGATAAAAATAGCAAAAAGCAATATAAATGAAGTGAGATTCAAAACGTCTAAAAGCATCAGAAATTAGGGATAATGGGCATTTTTGAGTAAGCCTGTTAGGGTTGATCAAGTCCTATATAGCTCGAAGCCTAATTTAATAATAAGGGTTTTCGGGATTACGGATAAATTGTCAAGCCAACTTGCCCTTCATAGGTAACCACGTAATATCGCTGGTATTATCCTGCCATTACCTTATTATAGTAGTTTTACTTGCGCCCAATCTCAAAAGGAGTCGTCAATTTAAGCATTCCAAGTTGCCAAATACTTTCTCCCCGCCAGCTTGCCACACAACTATTACATCTATAGAAATACATTGTCTCTTTGTCAGGGAAAACTGAACAAAAAGCCCCGAACTTCCGTATCCAAGGTTTGTATAGCTTTTTGGTGGAACATTCTGGAAAATGTTGGCTGAATCTACGCAAAGTGGGAAGGGCCTCCCTTGGTTCATCCTATCCTGGCTTGACTTGTCACGCCCTTCTTTAGCTTCACTCAATATTGTCATGCTCCCTTTAATTAATAAATGCATCTTTAAAAAATATAACCACAACTCGCGTTTGGTTTCAACCCAGTTTTGAACAATAGCATAAATGTATCAACATTCTTGTGAATACAATTCTCTCATGCATTCTCAGGCTTGTTTTAGTTGGTTGCTCATCATGTGTTGCCTTGTCTGAGAGAGACAGCCATACACAGGTTATATTGTTTTCACAAAGCTGTTTCAAATCATCTCATTTTCTGATAAAAGTTTAGTGGAAAATAGTTGAAATCTATTTCTGCTTGCAGACATCCTGCGTGGTGATTCGAGTGTGACTGGCTTCCTGTTCAGTAACTTGATGCTGCAACCGTCTTGAAAAACGTTGGGTGTGACCTGACAGCTGCATCCTGTTACCATCTTTATATCAGAAATAAGATGTGAATACAAAGATATAACAATAATTGGGTTCTTAAGGTTGCTAACCCAGATATATGTTTGTAATCCAAAGATATGAAAAATAATCAGGTTTATATAAGGTTACTGACTTTGCTATACGTATGCAATGCAATGAGAAGCTAAGTGGGTAGGCTCCGTTTATCAGAGAGATCTTTGTCATGGTGGTGACCCAATCAAGTATAACTTTGTTTGGTGACATCTGATGTTCAATTTGAGAGTTGGTGCTAGGGCTCAGCATGAACCTTAAGCCATACACCCCATATGTTATCAATTCCCTCCATTGCTATTTGTGGTATGGCAACCTATCTGACAAAATATTGTTTAGTGTTGATCTGCCCCTTATCTAAATGGGTTGAGACTTTTCCATGTACAAGTGCTGATGCTGTTACTGTGCCAAAGTTCTTGTGTAAAAATATTATTCTTTCTCATGGCATCCCAGAAAAATTGCACAGCAACAATGAGCCACATTTTGTAAATAAAAAATTCTGTAAAGTAGCTGCAAATCTAGAGATAACTTTGAAAAATCATTGTGCAGGATTAGTGGAACGAAGCAATGGGATAGTGAAGTCTTGATTAAGCAAAACTATGGAACATTCAGGGAGAACTTGGGAAGAATGTTTACATTGAGTAAAACTATCTGAGAATAACTCCAACAGATAAAGGATTGTCCCCATTTGAAATCGTATATGATCGAACATTTAGACTGCCCATGGTCGGGCAGCCTGGTCAGCAGTCAGAAGAAGAAAATACTTTAGCTGATTGGATGAAAGAGATGCTGCAAAATAAAACTGTAAAAGAAGCAAATGATCTGCGAAACGTCCCATGTGGATGCACTTGTCCCACTGCAAGCCTGTGGCTCCCTTTTCATCCAACGATGAGTAACAGTGGAAGTCCGGCTACAAAGGGTAGGGTAGCAATAGGCTGCCCTGGTCTCAAACTGGTGAAGAATTCACCTGATCCGTGTTTGAGCATGTTAGGTAAAGGAGCACCACTGTTGGGACTGCTGGCCATGGTGCTGAGCATGGCTCCTCCTCACTGGCCAGGCTGGGACTGTCCGTGTTCATTACTGTATCTATGGACATGAATCATCATGGACCAAGGGCAATCTCACCTCTCCAATGGACGCCAAAACCTGATACTTGTATGTGATGATAATGACCCTAAGTACACAACCAATGACAGATCAACAAGTGTGGTGAAGCTGGAACTCCTCAGACATCCCGTCATGGAGAGAAGTCGGTACCCCAGCAGCAGCCACGAGTCCGACAATGCCGCCAACTCCACTCAGCTGTGCTATGTGGATCCCAGAGGTGAGCAGTTGGAACCCAGAGATGATGGAGCCCATAACCAATGTGTCGCACATTCCCAGCAACAGTTGGGCGCTCCACTGCTGCCTGTGTAAAGAAAAGATGGGAGCCTGCATCCAGTGCGCCCCCAAAAACTGCCGCGTTGCCTTCCACTCCGGCATAGAGATGACAATCACTCAGGACTACGAAGTCAAGTTCAAGTCCTACTGGCCCAAGCCTTGAGGGCAATGACTCTGGGGAGCAGGACTCCAGCACTGAGGTAGAAAACAAGGAAAGTGTCGGGAGCAAGATGGGCAAACTGAGAGGAAGGGTTAGAGGGGACAAGGATGAGGACACGGCTGCTCCCGGCCTCATCCGTTTTGTCTCGTCATCTGCCTCGTCGTTGCGGTCGTCCTTGTGTCTTGTTCGTCAACGTGACCCACAGTAAAAGTGCGTCAATGTCCGCAAGATGGAATTGCAAGAGATGGAGGAGGTCTTCTTCCAGTTTATGGACACCGAAGAAGTGGACGGTCACCTCAAGATGGTGCCCGAGACAGTTGACTTCCTGGACCAGTACTGGAAGCTGAAGTTCGTTCTGTCACGTCCCATCAGAACGAGAGGTAGGACCCAAATGCAGGAACTCGGAAGACGCAAGGTAGTTCAAGAAGAGACACGTTTATTGTACGCAGAGGTCGGGGATCGAGCAGGGAGTCCGGTGCAGCAGCGGTAGTTGTGACGTCGGGCGACAAGAACAGATGAGCGGACAGGCAGGAGTCGGTACATGGGGAAACAATCCACGCAGGCAGAAGGATCAAGGAGTCAGGCTTGCAAGGTTGGTCGGAGAACGGACGAAGGTCGGTACAAACAGGTTCAGTCAGGAATACGAGACTGCTGGAACGGGACATAAAGCTCAACGAACTGGCCGCGGACCAGTCGTCATCGGGTCCTATATATACACAGGGGATGATCCGCCCGCATGAGTCGCAGGTGTGCGCCTCCCAATTAGCGCAGCCGCGCGGACACCCGCACAGCTCGTCCTGAAGCGGCTGGATCATGACAGTGACCAACGCGAGCGCCAACAGTGCCTTCTGCTGATTATCCATGCACACGGTCCAAATCAGCAATCAAAAGAAGTCCCTTATCCTCAACGAAGTGGACGTGGAGGCGGACTTCACAAGGCTTCACCTACATAGTACCGACTGTGATGCACCTTCGCGCAGATTTCCTGTCGACACTCACTCGTTTTTTACCCCGTAAGAAAATTGTTCTTAAGACGTCTTCTTGTCCCTTGGATTTCCGTCAATCCTCAGATCACAGTTAGAGTTCGAGCACCAGTTCCTTAACGGCTCTGTGTTGCCGTGGCCACGGTCTTCATGGAGGTCGACACTGAAGCTGGGATCCGGAGGTATCTTGGAATCCGGCTTGAAGGACCAAAGAAAACGTTAGGTCTTTCACCTAATTTGCTGGACTAAATGCACAAATAATGGACAATAAATTGTCTTTCTGATCAGGAGGATGTGAGAGACAGGCCAGTTACAGTCTCCAAACACGTTCTGAACCAGCCCATCACATATTCTTTTTTTTATTTATTTCCAAAAAAACACAAGGTCAAAGTGAAGGGTGAGCAAGCAAGTGAACAAAGCCATTTTCTTTGATTATGATGTGGCACATTCTTTGGTTATGATGGAGTTGTCCTTGCCCACTTCGAGGAAGATACTGGTGCATCCGTGTGTGGTGGCTCGAATCGCCGAAGCAAAGATGATACTTTGTCTGGCTGCATTCCTGTGTGCAGGGAATCTTCTAAATAAGGATGATATTTGGCTTTGTTGCAAGTCCATAATAAATATATTAACAATAATTCTAACAGCTGCGTATTGGTCTCCGCCGAGGCATGGATGTGGGTCGGCTGCGGATTTATCCCCACTGAGGTGTGGACATGAGTCGGTTGTAGATCGGTCCCAACCGATGCGTGGACTGGGTCGGCTGCTACTCGGTCCCCACCGATGTGTGGATGAGGGTCGGTTGTGAATCTTTCGCTGGAGAAAAAACAGGGGGAGTCGGCTCTTCGTCTTATTCAGACCGCAATTTCAGCACTCCTCCTCTCGAATCGCTCTTGCATATGGCAAAAGAAGG
This sequence comes from Syngnathoides biaculeatus, assembly GCF_019802595.1. Taxonomy (NCBI): domain Eukaryota; kingdom Metazoa; phylum Chordata; class Actinopteri; order Syngnathiformes; family Syngnathidae; genus Syngnathoides; species Syngnathoides biaculeatus. The sequence goes on from NC_084650.1 coordinate 8,293,120, forward strand.
CATCATAGACCTCAGTCAACTGCACCTCAAGGGCTGTGAACTCATCGTCCCTCTGGGCCGGAAGCTTCGCAATCGACTGAGCCTGCGCTGGCTTGGTCATCGACGAGGTGTGTATGGATGTTGCCTGTGGCTTGGTCGCCAGAAGGCGTGGATGGAAGTCTGCTGTGGCTTGGTCGTCGATGGTGTGGAAGCGAAAGTCTGCTGCTGTGGCTTGGTCGGAGAGCAGAGGGAGGCACAAGACCCGCACCCTACTTGGTCGTCTTGTCTGGCCGCCACACAGAGGGCCCAGATAGATGGCCAAACGGGTCCCCCAGAGAGGATTGGAGGAAGAAGACTTAAATGCACAGGGCAAAGGCACTAGTGGGCTGGAAGCATGGAGCGGAAAAATAAACTGACTGGGACTAATCACCGGGAGTGAAAAACCCAAGTCAGTCTCCGAGTCAGAATCAATTGTGCGGTAGGTGAGGAGAACAAGACAGAGCCTTCAGACAGCCAGAGTCCTCAGGCTGGGAGCACCGGGAGGCAGACAGGCAGTGTGCCCGGCGGCATGGCCGGTGATGCCGCGTCGTCCCTGCTGGGTCCTGTTCTGGCCAGTTCGTTCTGTCATGAGCCAGCGGCATGGGGGCAGAGACAAATGCAGGACTCCGAGGCAAGGGCATGATATTATGAATGGTTTTATTCCAGAAGGAGGTCTAATACGAAAAGGCAGTCCAAAACAGGTGGAAGCATAAAAACGCTAGGCAACAGGTAAGATCCTTAAATGTGCAAAGGTGCAATGACAATGAGGGAAACTAAGAAACATTGACAAGATGTGGTCAAATTAAAGAGGCACACGGTTGCTGTGACAGAATATCCCAGGATACAATAAAGCATAAGCAACGGACGGGCAAATGCCGATGACACATTCACCACTTAAGTGCTTGGTCAATTAGTTTCCAACATGCAACACAGCTGTGTGACTGCTGTCATAGGTGGCACCGACCAGGATAGTGACCTGGCCACGCCCCTCACAGGAAGCACCGCTCACGGCAGTGGTTCGGGCATGCCCCTGACAGTCTCTAATTTTTCCACCTCCCTTTGTTTATTGTCGCCTTCTACATGTTTAACGGTATCGGACAAAATTTCGGGTGTCAAGCAATAAGACATATTTTTGTTTCGTCTCAATGGCATTAACTTTCAGCAATGCTTTGTTTGACCAGCAATATGGCAACGTAAACAAAAATCAAGTGATTTTATGACAGAGGTGCACGAGCTCTATAGTTTGTATGTCTTCCTTGACTTTGGATTCTTCAGCCAGGCACATTTAATATCTGTTTTGCTCTTGCATTTGTACCTGTTAGCATGATTTAAATCAGTTTACATATATATCACATGTGTTTATATCACATATGTAGAGACACGTTTTTAATTAAAAGTACTGATATATGTTGTGCAACATTCTATGAGTTATTGGTTAGTGGTAATTTTCCAATTATTGTTTTAGTTATGAATAATCTCACCCACACAACTGGACATGTTGACGAAGGAAACAGGGGCGATGAAGAAGGGATGGGTAAGTATGGGATTCAGCAAAGGAACTTTTAGGGGCAGATGCTGGTAGACTTCGGAAAAAGGATAGAATTGGCAGTGATGAATACTTCCAGTGAAGATTATTTCAACACCCTGCTATATTGCAAGTTCTCCCACTTAGAAATCATGGAGTTGTCTGAAATATTCATCGTAGGTGCATGTCCACTGTGAGAGAGATAATTTCTAAATAGAAATCCAGAAATAACAATGTATGATTGTTTTAATGATTTATTTGTGTGATAAAGCTGCAAATAAGAATTTGAACAACTGAGAAAACCAATGTTAATATTTGGTACAATCGCCTTTGTTTGCAATCACAGAGGTCAAACATTTCCTGTAGTTGTTCACCAGGTTTGCACACACTGCAGGAAGGATTTTGGCCCACTCCTCCACACAGATCTTCTCTAGATCAGACAGGTTTCTCGATTGTTACCGATAAACACAGAGTTTCAGCTCCCTCGAAAGATTTTCTATTGGGTTTAGGTCTGGAGACGCCAGAACCATAATATGCTTCACACGGAGCCGCTCCTCGATTTTCCTGGCTGTGTGTTTCGGGTCATTGTCATGTTGAAATACCCAGCCACGACCCATATTCAATGCTCTGACTGAGGGAAAGAGGTTGTTCCCAAAAATCTCACAATCCAAGGCTGCGGTCATCCTCTCCTTAAAACAGTGCAGTTGTCCTGTCCCATGTGCAGAAAAACACCCCCAAAGCATGATGCTACACCAACATGCTTCACAGTAGGGATGGTATTGTTGGGATGGAACTCATCATTCGACTTCCTCCAAACACGCTTAGTGTAATTATGACCAAAATGTTTCATTTTGGTCTCCTCTGACCACATAACCTTCTCCCATGACTCCTCTGTATCATCCAAATGGTCATTGGCAAACTCAAGACGGGCCTTGACATGTCTTGGTTTAAGCAGGGGAACCTTCGGTGCCATGTATGATTTCAAACCATGACGTCTTAGTGTATTACCAGCAGTCTGAAATGGTGGTCCCAGCTCTTTTCAGGTCATTGACCAAGTCCTGTCGTGTAGTCCTGGGCTGATTCCTCACCTTTCTAAGGATCATTGAGAGCCCACGAGGTGATATCTTGCATGGGGCTCCACTCCGGCTGAGATTGACTATCATGTTTAGCTTCTTACATTTTCTAATGATTGCTCCAACAGTGGACCTTTTTTCACCAAGGCGCCTGGTAATTTCTCCGTAGCCCTTTCAAGTCATTTGGAGTTCTACAATTTTGTCTCTGATTCCTCACCTTTCTAAGGATTGCATGGGGCTCCACTTAAGTTGAGAGTGACTGTCATGTTTAGCTTCTCCCATTTTCTAATGATTGCTCCAACAGTGGACCTTTTCTCACCAAGCTGCTAGGCAATTTCTCTGTAGCCCATTCCAGCCGTGTGGAGTTGTCTCTGGTGTCTTTGGACAGCTCTTTGGTCTTGGCGATGTTACAAATTTGAGTCTTACTGATTATATGGGGTGGACAGGTGTCTTTATGCAGCTAATGACCTCACACAGGTGCATCTGATTCAGGATAATACATGGAGTGGAGGTGGACTTTTAAACGCGGACTAACAGATGTTCAAATACTTATTTGCAACTGTATCACACAAATGAATAGTTAAAAAAATCATACATTGTGATTTCTGTATTTTTCTTTTTAGATACTCTCTCTCACAGTGGACATGCACCTACGATGAAGATTTCAGACCTCTCCATGATTTCTAAGTGGGAGAACTTGCAATATAGCAGGGTATTCAAATACTTATTTTCTTCACTGTATTTTCAGAAGAGACAGGAACATAGAGTGACCTACAAGAGCGGAGGTAGAAGCACGCAGGTGGATTACTTTCTGTGCAGATGATGTAATCTGAAGATTACTGACTGTAAAGTAGTGGTCGGGGAGAGTGTAGCTTGACAGCATAGAATGGTGGTGTCTAGGATGACTGGTAGCGAGTAGGAAGTTTAAGAAGAAAAACGGTAGAGCAGCAAATCAGGTGGTGGAAGTTGAGAAAGGAAGAATGTTGTGTGCCCTTTCAAAAAGAGGAGAGACAGGCTCTAGATGGTCAAGAAGAGCTCCCAGAAGACTGGAATACTACTGCGATGGTATTCAGAGAGGCAGGCAGGAGAGTACTTGGGGTGTCTTCTGGTAGGAAAGGGGAGAAGGAGACTTGTTGGTGGAACCCCAAAATACAGGAAGTCATCCAAGGAAAGGGGTTATCAAAGAATAAGTGGGACAAAGGCATATGATGACATGTACTCCAGGTTGGATACAAAAGAAGGAGAAAAGGATCTCTTAAGGTTGGCCAGACAGAGGGATAGAAATGTGAAAGATGTGCAGCAAGTAAAGGTGATTCAGGATACCAATGGAAATTTGTTGACTTGTGCAAGTAGCGTGCTAAGTAGATGGAAATAGTACTTTGGGAAGTTAATGAATGAATAAAATGGGAGAGAAGGTAGAGTAGAAGAAGAGAGCGTGAATGGCCGGGAAGTGGCAATAAATAGCAAGGGAGAAGTTAAGTCGTTGAACAGAATGAAAAATGAAAAGACAGTAGGACCCGATGACATACCAATGTAAGTATGGATGTAATTTGGTGAAGTGGCTGTGGAGTTTTTGACCAACTTATTCAATAGAATACTAGTGGGAGAGAAGATGCCAGAAGAATGGAGGAAAAGTGTGCTTGTCCTGATTTTTAGGACAAAAGCGATTTTCAGAATTGTGGAAACTACAGAGGAATAAAGATGATAAGCAACACAATGAAGCTATGGGAAAGAGTAGTGGAGGCTCGAGTATAAGGTATCAGGAAGCAACAGCATGGTTTCATCCCTAGAAAGAGTACCACAGATGTACTATTTGCCTTGAGGTCAGAAGGAGCTACATTGTATCTTTGTAGCCCTACAGAAAGGCCATGACAAAATACCAAGAGAGGAACTGTGGTACTGCATGCGCAAGTCTGGTGTGGTGGAAAAATATGTGAGAATAGTATGAGGGCAGTAGAACAGCGGTGAGATGTGCCGTAGGTGTGTGAGAAGAATTTCAGGTGGAGGTGGGAATGCGTCAGAGTTTTGGGCTGAGCCACTTCCTCTTTGCGGTAGAAATGGATAGGCTGACAGACTTGGTTAAACTGGAATCCCTTTGGACCATGATGTTCGCAGATGATATTGTGATCTGCAGTGAAAGCAGGAAGCAGGCGGAGGAACAATTAGAAAGATGGAGGTACGCACTGGAAAGGATAGGAATGAAGATTAGCCTTAGGAAAACAAAATACACAGGGAAGAAAATAAGTATTTGTACACCCTGCTACATTGCATGTTCTCCCACTTAGAAATCATGGGGGGGTCTGAAATTTTCATCATAGGTGCATGTCCACTGTGAGATAATCCAGTAAAGAAAAATCCAGAAATCACAATGTATGATTTTTTTTTAACGACTTATTTGTGTGATACAGCTGCAAATAAGTATTTGAACACGTGAGAAAACCAATGTTGATATTTGGTACAGTAGCCTTTTTTTGCAATTGTAGAGGTCCAATGTTTCCTGTAGTTGTTCAGGTTTGCACACAATGCAGGACGGATTTTGGCCCACTCCTCGAAACAGCTCTTCTCGAGATCAGACAGGTTTCTGGGATGTCGCTGAGAAACATGGAATTTCAGCTCCTTCCAAAGATTTTCTATTGGGTTTAGGTCTGGAGACTGGCGAGGCCACGCCAGAACCTTGATATGGTTCTTACGGAGCTACTCCTTGGTTTTCCTGGCTGTGTGCTTCAGGTCATTGGCATGTTGAAAGACCAAGCTACGACCCATCTTCAACGCTCTGACTGAGGGAAAGAGATTGTTCCCCCAAATCTCACAATACATGGCTGTGGTCATCCTCTCCTTAATGCAGTGCAGTTGTCCTGTTCCACATGCAGAAAAACACCCCCAAAGCATGATGCTACCACCCCCATGCTTCCAAATAGGAATGGTGTTCTTAGGATGGAACTCATCATTAGTCTTCCTTCAAAAACACGGTGAGTGGAATTATGATCAAAAAGTTCCATTTTGGTCTCACCTGACCACAAAACTTTCTCCCATGACTCCTCTGTATCATCCAAGTGGTCATTGGCAAACTTAAGACGGGCCTTGACATGTGCTGGTTTAGGCAGGGGAACCTTCCGTGCCATGCATGATTTCAAACCATGATGTCTTAGTGTATTACCAACAGTCACCTTGGAAACGATGGTTCCAACTCTTTTCAGGTCATTGACCAAGTCCTGTTGTGTCATCCCGGGCTGATTCCTCACCTTTCTAAGGATCATTGAGAGCCCACGAGGTGATATCTTGCATGGGGCTCCACTCCGGTTGAGATTGACTATCATGTTTAGCTTCTTCTATTTTCTAATGATTGCTCCAACAGTGGACCTTTTTTCACCAAGATGCCTGGTAATTTCTCCATAGCCCTTTCTAGTCATGTGGAGTTGTACAATTTTGTCTCTGCTTCTGATTGTATGGGTGGACAGGTGTCTTTATGCAGCTAATTACCTCACACAGGTGCATCTAATTCAGGATAATACATGGAGTGGAGGTGGACTAACAGGTCTTTGAGGGTCAGAATTCTAGCTGATAGACAGGTATTTAAATATTTATTTGCAGCTGTATCACACAAAGAAATCGTTAAAAACATCCTATAATGTGATTTCTGGATTTTTCTTTTTAGATTCTCTCTCTCACAGTGGACATGCATCTCCAAAGACAATTTCAGATTCCTCCATGATTTTGAACTGGGAGAACTTGCAATATAGCAGGGTGTTTAAATACTTATTTTCTTCAGTCTATATCCACAGGTTTTTGTTTCAAATACAGTGGGTAAGTGTTACAAGTAGAACTAAACACAATTTTCAGGGTACAGAACAGCCTGAAATGTTAGATGGAGAATGAGACAATAAAATTTTGAAGTACAATTGTTTTTTTGTTTTTGCACTTACATAACATTGGGTATAGCACACTTATATGGTCAAAACATTATTATCAGGCCAAACAAAAATAATGTTGTGTTTCCAGTAACATAGACTAAGAAAACTAGGGTCAGTAGATCGAATTTTTTTTTATTTTGTCTTTTTTTTGTATTGACTATTTTTGAGGATGACTACGGCGTGGTTTGACATAGGATGCTATTGTTGCCTAGGACTTGGAAATGAATTGATCTGAGTCTGAAAACGGTGAATGGCATACACATTCGCAGCAGCTTCAAGGGTCTTATGTAATTGGTGTCTTTTTGTCTTTGAATGTAATTGGTGTCTTTTTGTCTTTGATGAAGTAAAGTCAATTTCACCAATGGGTTGTTTTCACTGATGTCATATTTTTTGCTGAATTACCCATCCACCACTGCGCGCCACCATTTAACCTCTCTACCTAACGCCTAACAGTGTTGTCGACCCCGGAATGCTCTCCATTACTATTAGTGTTTCACGGGCGTCTCGGGACTCAAGTACACAAGAGAGGATTTGCTCATATTCTATTCTATATATTGCAAATATTCAGGTTTTACTTTTTGAAAAAAAAAATAATGAATGGAGTTTGCCTTGGTATTAAAAAAATAATATTCTAGCGCCTTTCGTTTTCCGTGTTAGCATACAGGTAAGTGCCCATATAGATCAACGAGGAATGGTGCCCGGACGTTACAGAGCTCAGCACAAACTGCAGCAATTTTCGTTAGCTACAACATCCTAACTATGAAAAATAAAAGTGAACTAACCATTTATGTACGAAGTGTCCATCCCACTGCTCCTTGTGATTTCTGCCACATAGAGTAAAAATCAAGGGCACAATACTGCACTTTTGTGATGCAGTCCTGAGTCCCATGATGTGTGTATGCCACGTAGCCTCGTCGTCAGTCTGGGCTTGATGTGCTGTCGGTCATGTCTTCAATCAGTGCAGTTAGAAACATAATGTCGTGCACTTTGCGTATGTATGAGTAACGGAGCTCAGGGATCAAAAATGGCCACCGTTCGAGGCAGCACAACGAGTGATGTCACGTGAAAACAACCCATTGGACGATACTCCACATCCTTTCACGGTGTTGGCAGCTGCCAATATGCTTTCTCTTGTGTGACAGTCTTTGAGTCCCTTATCCTGATGTTGGCTTCAACCCAAAACAGCAGTGCTGCAACATGTAAACAAGCTTCTCCCAGCCCTGCCTTGCTGTGCAATGTGGAGCAACAATTTTCCCACTTTGTTCAGCAATCACCCAAGGCCAAAGAGGCTTTTCTCCAAATGCTTGGGAATGGAGACCGTGGAAAGATAATATTGGAGTTTTTAACATAAATGCATGTATACATGTATTAAGTATCATGCACATTTAATTAATATTACTGAATATTTACACCCATCATTATTGTAGCAAATGAAAATTTCGCACAAGAATGAAGGCTAGAGAAATGTACATTTTATTGAAAAATGTCTCTATTTCAAATATTATGATTTTGACAATATATGTACTACAAAGAGATGGAAACAACAAAAAGAAATTAATTATACTCTTTCCTGCATGGTGCTACTTAACTGTCTCAAACATATTACATACATGACATACATTTAAATTTACATTAATTAAAAAAATATTTGCTAGAGGGCTGTAGTGGGAACGTCTATATTGAACTGAGAAAAATCACAGTGTAATGAATATAGTGCATATAAATGTAAACACTGACCTTTCCACTGACTAGGTGGTATTCATTTCTGACAACAGCTCCAACATCGCGAACCCAGGCACACACAAACTGATTGTATGCATCCATGCTCTTGTAAGCTTTCAGGTCATCCATGGTATAAACACTTGGAGTGAATATAAAATTTTTCACAATGTTAGGGTAGGTTACAGCACTCGAGCTTCCCGGTGGTTGGTTTGTCTTCCAATATGGCGGACAATTAATGCGCATGCTCGGCAGCAACGTCAGTCACAGCCCTCGGGATGCCCGTCACTTCACGCCACGTACTTCTAACAGGATTGGCTGGCTGTTGGGTGTTGGTTTCTGACGTCTTTTGCTAATGTCTGTTACCAGAAGTAACGCTGCCTTCTTAACAATGAAGTTGAATTTTAACAACGAAGTTGAATTTCAGACAGCGTATTTAACTTAACATTTAAAATTTAATAAAATTTTCAACTTCAATTTAATAATTAATTCAAATTCTCAGATACAAGCAGCCGAAATGAGTTTTTCCAGAGGGTGTCCGGGCTCTCCCTTAGTGATGGTGTGCCAATGACCATGTTTTCATTTGAGCCGCACTCCAGTCAATAGGTGGCAGTATTGTACATGGACGCTTGTTCCAACCAGTGTACATTTGAAACAAGACGAGGAAGAAGAGTGTTTAGTTTGCGCACTTTGCAGCGCTTTTTCGAAGGAGGACTTTTCAGAACAGAAAATGAGTGTGACCAATTTATTTGCTCGATCTTATTTTTTCCACAGAGGTAAGCAAGTACATGGTATAAAACTTTTACGCATTTTGAATTGTTGGAATTGATGGCTCATATTTAGTTTTGACCTTAGCTTAGCATTGTTGTTGCAAACGTTGGGCTACGTCCCCTTCAGTTTTCATTCGGAGTAATCCGTTGTCTAATTTAATTTAAACGGATTCAGTTGCGCAGAATAAATAATTAGTCAAAAAGGAAGTGCATGCCTCCACTCAGTGGACTCTATGCATTCAGGACTCAGTTTAAAAGTGGCGTCTAATAAACGCAGTGACAATACGAAAAATGCGTTCAAACACAAAATCGAGTTGACGTTGAAAATGTTGGCACAACGCAGCGTACGTTGGTTGGAGCTTTCTCCAGGTATTTGAAGAAACATTTAAAATTGCTAAAATAAAAAATAAAAAAAACTTGACTAGAAAGCGCTTGGAAATTCCAAGCTTTTGCAGCCTCATCATCAAATTGACACCTTTCCCCCCCACACACATTTAAAGATATTTGAGTATTCCTTGGCATAGTTTGACGCTTGAAGCCAATAAAATATGTATTTAATTCAAGCAAACGTTTTTATGGGTGAAAGAGACGATTGATACACCGCATGAAACGCACCGATGAGCCTGGAAAGTTAATTTATAGGTAAAGTTTTAGTTTCTTTGCATACCTACATTCACTTCCAAAATTCACTTCCCTGCCCAATTTTGGCTTAGTTACTAGGCTTTACACAATCAGAGTTTTTCTGGGGCCCAATCAGCGAGTTTACATAAAAAAACAATAACCAATCACCAATCTGATCATAAAATGGAGCTTCTTCTTTTCCTTTCAGCTTGTCCCGTTAGGGGTCACCACAGCATGTCATCTTTTTCGATTGAATCTTATCTCCTGCAGCTTCCCCTCAAACACCCACTGCCCTCATGTCTTTTCTTTGGTCTTCCTGTCGCTCTTTTGCCTGGCAGCTCCATCCTCAACGCCTTTCTACCAATATACTCACTCTCTCACCTCTGGACTTGTCCAAACTATCAATGTCTAGTCTCTCGATTCTTGTCTCCAAGGCTGTCCCTCTAATGAGCTCATTTCTAATCCTCTTCAACCTCCTCACTCCTAGAGAGAATCTCAACATCTTTATTTCTGACACCTCCAGCTCTGTTTCCTGCTGTCTCTTCAGTGCCACCGTCTGTAATCTGTAAATCATGGCTGGCCTCTCCACTGTTTTATATAACTGTGCCCTTCATCCTAGTAGAGACTCTTCTGTCACAAAGCACACCAGACACCTCCGCCAGCTGTTCCAACCTTGTTGGACGCAATTCTTCATTTTCTCACCACACCCTCTATTGGTCTGTAGTGTTGACCCCAAGTATTTGAAGTCATCCACCCTCGCTATGTCTACTCCTTGGAGCCTCACTCTTCCCCCTCCGCCCTTCTCATTCATGCATATATGTTCAGTTTTACTTCGGCTAATCTTCATTCCTATCCTTTGTGGTTAGGGTTGCCTCCATCTTTCTAATTGTTCCTCCACCTGCTCCCTGCTTCCACTGCAGATCACAATGTCATCCGCGAACATCATGGCCCAACGAGAAGCCAGTCTAACATCATCTGTCAGCCTAGCCATGACCACTGCAAACAGGAAGGGGCTCAGAGCTGATCTCTGATGCAGTCCCACCTCCATCTTAAATTCTTCTTCACACCTTACCACTGTTCTGCTGCCCTCAGATATCTCCTGTACTGTTCTAACATATTTCTCTGCCACACTGGACTTAGGCATGTAATACCACAGTTCCTCTCTTTATCACAGGCTCTTTCCACAAAGACATAATGGAGTTCCTTCTGACTTTCGCTGTACTGTTCCGCGAGCATCCTCAAAGCAAATAATGCATCTGTGGTACTTTTTCTAGGCTTGAATCCGTACTGTTGCTCACAGTGTCTTCTGTCCTGAGTCTAGCTGACACTAATCTTTCCCATAACTTCATTGTGTGGCTCATCACTATTTCCCACAGCTATGCCAATAGTCTTTGGTCTTAAAAATGGGAACTAGCACAGTTTTCCTCCATTCTTAAGAGTGTCTTCTCACCCTCTAGTATTCTGTTGAAGAGGTTGGTCAAAAACTCCACAGCCATCTCTTTAAAATGGTTCCATACCTCCACTGGTATGTCATAACAGGGTTCGCACGCATCCCTAAAAGTCCCTAAAAACCCCTAAATTTTCGAAGGTGCATTTAGGGGCTCCTAAAAGTCCTTTAAATCCGCGAAAACCGGTCAAGCCCCTAAAAAGGCCTTAAATTATAAAAAAATCAAAGGGAGGACCTCTACTGCCAAAATTCTCCCGAAAAAAAATTATCTTTTATTTAAAAAAAAAAAAAAAATTGCGATCCGTCTGGCGTCTAAAACAGCCGGAAATTGTCAACGGAAGTCACCGTGTTGGCAACGAGTCGCCATCTTGTCGTCGATATTCCATTGTTTGTTTCCGTGAGTCGGCATTTCACTTCGTCTTCGTTACGTCTTTCATCGATCCAACTTGTATCATGGGGAAGTGCATTTTTCAAGATGCTTGGGTTGAAAGTAAGGAGTTTGGAAGCTGGCTTTGTTGAGATGCAGAAGATCGGCACATGTTTTACTGCCATCTGTGCAAGCAGACCTACCAACTAGGAAAGATGGGCGTCAAAGCGCTGGAGATGCACCGGGAAAAAAAGGAGACACGCTGATTTGACGAAGACTCTCATCTTCCGTTGGTATGAATCCGTTTCTAAAATATAAAGATAGTGAAGCATCAACTTCAGGCAGTGGTACTAGCAGTGCATGCGCACCTACAGTTGTCCAGCCATCGACTTCACCCAGCCAGAAGTCAGGCTCTATGAACGTTGTTCAATACACAAAGGTGGACTCGTTAAAGGCAGAGATCGTGTGGACTTAAAAAGTGATCTGCAGCCATTACAGTTACAAATCTTGTGAAAATAATTCGAAAGTGTTTGCAGTCATGTTCCCAGACAGTGGCATTGCTAAAAACTACCACTGTGGGGAAAGGAAGACTTCGTACCTGGCTACATTTGGCATCGGTGCCCACTTTTCATCTCTACTGCCTCAAAGACAAAAAAAGCCAGAATAGAGACTGACATATCTACACTTATTGAGAAGGCTGATAGGCTGTCTGAGCAGGCAGAAGAAAAGAGGAATCTGAGGTTTATCACTGAGGCCAATCCACTCAGAGGCAGAGCAAAGGACAAGAGAGCCTCTTTGGCACCTCTGCAGCGGCAAATAGAGGAGGCACTGGGTAGCCCCAAGGAGCTAGAGTCGGGGTGCTGAGACAGACATCAGTAGAAGACATTTGCGTTTATAGTTGCAATTGTAGTTAGAATCAGTTTTCCTGTATACTGTTATGTGAAGACGTTGACAATGGTCATATCAATGAGAAATAGGTACTGGAACCTTTGATGAACCAAGAACAGCCGATGGCACCATTGGGTGAGTCTTTTTTCCTTACTCTTGATTTCCCACGATGGCCCTAAATTTTTCGTGTCGGCCCTAATTTTTTTCCGTTTCAGCCCTAAATTTTTCGTGTCAGCCCCTAAGAATGGCCCTCAAAAGCCCTTAAATTTTTTGGGTCCAACTGAGTATGAACCCTGCATAAGGATCAACTGGCTTTCAAATTTTCATCCTCTTTAGTGCCTAAGTTCCCCCTTAATAATCATTGCCACTTCCTGGTTTATCACAGTTGCCTCTTCTACTCTTCCTTCTCTCTCATTTTCTTCAATGATCAACTTCTAAAAGTATTCTTTCCATCTCTTTAGCACACGACTGGCACCAGTAAACACATTTCCATCTCTCTACCCGAACTGCTGCACATCCTTCCCATCTCTCTCCATTTCATTTTCTCCGCTGACTGTTCTCTGTAGTCATGTGGTAACAATAACATGTACTCTGAGTTAGAGTCACCTTTGCCATAAGCCATTGGCATGTTTTACCAAGTAGTTGTGGTCTGTTATTGATGTGTAAACTTCAGCCAGCTTGCCATTCATTGTAAAGCTACATTGCAAATTGGACAAGCATAACTCAAAGAACACTGTATACTCGGGACTGTACTTTATCACATGAACACAGAAAAAGATTAAAGTGTATGGACTGTCTAAGTTCTAACGCAAATGATCATATCAAAACGACTATATGTTCAACTGTACCATAAAATGCATAACCTTTTCAATGTTTTCCCGAAAAATATGTGCTTATGAATTAAAGTCTGCAAACTTTGACCTAGTTTCCAGTGTCTGAAAAACGGGTCTTTTCATTTGACTGACCTCTGATGTCATTTAAGGTAAACATTCTGTTGTGGGACTAGGATTAGCATGTAGCCTTGCTGGTTTACACTGAAGAAAAAACGATTCGTTACAAGAATTCCTCAGTGATTGTAAGCTAAAACGAATCTATAAAAATGAACACGTGTGTGGGTCAGTTTTGTAGCAATTCGAATTATCGGTGTTGCTAAAGGGAACGAACGCAAACTTGGATCAGCCGCTGAACCTGGACACGGTTTAACAAGGCTCCACGCAGAAAGCATCAAAACTACGACGAGCTTTTAAGACAAGTTGCGGAGGTATGTTTGTCTTTTATTTCCTGAGATTTTTGAACACTGGAAAAAGTACATGCAGGGATGAGAATTTTCTGAGACGAAAATGACAATTCTCGAGATAAGCGCAAATCCGTTGAAAATTTCAGGGGGGGGGGGGCAGGGTATCGTGCGCCTGCCTCTCGATGATGGGGTTCGAGCTCCAAGTTCAGCTTAGTGCTAGCACAAGCACGACTATTATATGCCGTTCTAACTTGCTCGGTGGTGTAAATATTTGCATTTTGCGACATAAACACTAAAACTTGTTTGCGGCAGATTATTCGATTGGACAACAGAGTTATACAGTATATCCAATCCAATCGTGTTAGTGGTTAGAGTTTCACCATTGCCATGTACATGTGTTCTCGGTTCTCAGAAATCGCAGTGTAACTTTTTAGTTAGCCAAGTAATGGCGCATGGGACTTAGTGCGAACTGAGCAATGGTGTGTTCAAAGTTTTACGATGGCGAAAGTGTTAGAAAAAAAGGATGAAGATCGAGCGAGGGCAATTGACCAGGATGCTGGAATCAAAAACTGTTTCAGATGGGCATGGCTTGAAAAAAGTGTAACCGTGAAGATAGGACCGAAAACGGTATCATGTCTAACCGAACACATACAAAAAGTGGACATTCCTGGGAAAGTGCTGTGCACTCTGTGTTCCGATAGAGGTAAAAATATCCAGGAGGAAACTAAATCCCCCAATCCCCCCACCTTCAACTGACATTTTCATGTTTTTTCCAAATTGGTCATTCTCATCCCTGCACGTGTCATTCTGAGTGAAAAATATTTTACTACTGCACATTGTTTGACCATTCTCAACTCGAAAAATAGGGTAAGATTGTGTACAAATGGCGACACAGTGGAGCTGCTGGAAAGTGTTGTCCTCATAGCTGAGGATCCGGATTCAATCCTGGCCCCACATCTGTGGAGTTTGCATGTTCTTCCCATGCCTGTCTGTGTTTCCTTCTGGTTGATGACGGCTGGGATTGGCTCAGCACTCCTGCAACCCTTGTTAAGATAAGCGATGAAGAAAATGGATGGATGTAAATTGCAAAAAGGCTAGGCTGATTAGGAGAAATAATAATAATAAAACTAATCTGTAAAAATGGTAAACACGCGTCGTTCATTTTCACAGCAATTCGAATTATCAGTGTTGCTAAAGGGAAGAAACGCTATTTTAGATCAGCCGCTGAACCTGGAGACGGTTTGACAAGCCCCCCCACAGAAAGTACCAAAACTACAGAGAAGTTTTGTTAAAAGAAAATTTGCATAGGTGTTTATCTTTTATTTCCTGAGAACTTTAAACACTGTTGACATGGTTTAATAAAAGAAGCACGTCGTTCTTAGTGAAAAATATTTTAGGACCGCACATCGTTTGACCATTCTCAACTAGAAAAACAGGATAAGATTGTGTACAAATGGCGACACGGTGGAGCTGCTGGAAAGTGTTGGCCTCGCAGTGCTGAGGACCTGTGTTCAACCCAGCCCTTCCTGCGTGGAGTTTGCATATTCTCCCCATGCCTGCGTGGGTTTACTCCGCGCATTCCAGTTTCCTCCCACATCTCAAAAACATGCAACATTAATTGGACACTCTAAATTTCCCGTAGGTGTGATTGTGCGTGCGGCTGTTTGTCTCTATTTGCCCGGCAAATGGCTGGCAACCACTTCAGGATGTAACCCACCTTCTGCCCTGTTGACAGCTGCGATAGGCTCCAGCACTCCCGGAACCCTCGTGAGGATAAGAGGCTGAGAAAATAGTTGGATGTATACAAACCTTTTATTTGTGCTGGGTTTTTAATTTTAATGAAATACTACGTTGTATTAAAACAAGCAGTATTACATGCTAGTCACTCACAGAATATGAGACCTGTTTGCAATTTATCAAAAATAATTTGTGCACCATGAAATAGATTGAAATAAACCTGTGCTTTATCGACATATTTTTTCTCATTTTATAAACTTTGAACATTATTTTTCTATATCAATTACAGATGTTACAAGAAGCATTTTTTTGCACAAGAGGTTGACATAGAACCAGCAGATGCTGAATCTCCATCTTTGGTCCATTCAAAAAGCTTCCAGACTGATGAAATGCCCATTCATGAGAAAGGAACACATATCTTTCCGACAGCAGAGAGCATAGTGCAAGATGTATTTCAACCTCAGGTGTTCTCAAAGGACTCTCATTGAAAGACCAAATAATTCTGTGCAAATATTATGTAACACATTTATATAGACTACAGCATACAGTTAAATGAAATGCTATGAATCTAGTTCTGTGGCGTATGTTTACTTCATAAACATACACATCAACATCTATCCATCCATCCATTTTCTTAACCGCTTATCCTCATGAGTGCTGGAGCCTATCCCAGCTGTTAACGGGGCAGGAGGTGGGGTACACCCTGAACTGGTTGCCACCCAATCGCAGGGCACACAGAGACAAACAGCCGCACACACAATCACACCTAGTGGCAATTTAGAGTGTCCAGTTAATGTTGCATGCTTTTGGGATGTCTGAGGAAACCGGAGTGCCTGAAGAAAACCCATGCAGGGACAGGGAGAACGCGCAAACTCCACACAGGCAGATCCGGGATTGAACCCAGGACCTCAGAACTGTGAGGCCCACGCTTTCCAGCTGATCCACCGTGCCGCCCCATCAACATTTACACAAAGAAAACAATATATCAGGATGTAGACCATTTAAATCCTGTGTACTCTTGGCCCTCTGGATTGGAAAAGGTGTCATGAATATTTGACACGCAGCAGGATTGAAATGGCACGTGGTTATTTCAGCCAAAAATTCCCCAACACCATCTCACAAGCTGTCTATAAACAGTATGTCGGATTAACCTGAAAATAAGAAATTGTGACAATGGACATATGCTACTTTTAGCAGGAACAATAATAATTATTTATTATTTATTTTTATAGTTTATTTTGAGAAGTCTGAATACAAATGGGGCGGCACGGTGGAGGCTGCTGGAAAGTGCTGACCTCACAGAGCAGAGGACCTGGTTTCAATCCCGGCCCCACCTGTGTGGAGTTTGCATGTTCTCCCTGTGTCTGTGCGTTTTCTTCCGTTTGATGATGGCTGGGATCAGCTCAGTACTCCTGCGAGACTTGTGAAGATTAGCGATGAAGAAAATGGATGGATGAATGTTGTCTTCTTTTCCTTTCGGCTTGTTTCATTAGGGGTTAGCATGTCATCTTTTTCCATCTAAGCCTATCTGGTGCATCTTCTCAAACACCCACTGTCTTCATGTCTTCCCTCACAACATCCATCAACCTTTTCTTTGGTCTTCCTCTCGCTCTTTTGCCTGTCAGCTCCATCCTCAGCACCCTTCTACATATATACTCACTATCTTGTCTCTGAACATGTCCAAACCATCTAAGTCTGCTCTCTCAAACCTTATCTCCAAAACATCCAACTTTGACAGTCCCTCTAATGAGGTCGTTTCTAATCCTATCCAACCTGTTCACTCCAAGCGAAAACCTCAGCATCTTCATTTCTGCTACCTCCAGTTCTGCTTCCTGTTGTTTCTTCAATGCCACAGTCTCTAATCCGTACATCATTGCCGGCCTCACCACTGTTTTATACACTTTGCCCTTCATCCGAGTGGAGACACTTCTGTCACAAAGCAAGGGTTAGGTTAGGTTAGGTTCCCGAGCTCTTCTGTTGCATAGAACAGCAGACACCTTCTGCCAACTGTTCCACCCCACTTGGACCCGTTTCTTCACTTCTTGACCATACTCTCCATTGCTCTGTATTGTTGACGCCAAGTATTTGAAGTCATTCACCCTCGCTATCTCTTCTCCCTGGAGCTTCACTCCTCCTCCGCCCCTCACATTCATGCACATATATTCCGTTTTACTTGGGCTAATCTTCATTCCTCTCCTTTCCAGTGTGTGCCTCCATCTTTGTAATTGTTCTTCCGCCTACTCCGTGCTTTCACTGCAGATCACAATATCATCTGCGAAAATAGTAGTCCAAGGGGATTCCAGTCTAACCTCATCTGTCAGCCTATCCATTACAACCACAAATAGGAATGGGCTCAGAGCGGATCCCTAATGCATTCCCACCTCCACCTTAAATTCTTCTGAGACGCCAACGGCATACCTCACCGCTGTTCTGCTGCCCTCATAAATGTCCTGTACTATTCTAACATATTTCTCTGCCACACCAGACTTGCACATGCAGTACCACAGTTCCTCTCTTGGTACTCTGTCATAGGTTTTCTCCTGGTCAACAAAGACACAATGTAGCGCCTTCCAACCTTCTCTGTACTTTTCCAAGCGCATCCTCAAAGCAAATAATGCATCTGTGGTACTCTTTCTAGGCATGAAACCATACTGATGGTTGGATAAATGTAAATGGCAAAAAAGACTGATTAGGAGAAATAATAATAATTTTTAAAATAGCTCTTACACGTTCTGTGGCAGATACTGTTGCCAAAATTGTAAATGGGCAACGTCCAGTATTCATGGGTTCAGACAAATGGCAATCAATCCTGGGTGCTCCCATCACGCACTGCACCAGATGGTGCCATTTTTTGGTGAATGTTGACTCTCATGGCAGTAAAAACTCTCCTGTTGTTTGCATAGGTATGCAGCGTTCACATGCACACCTGTGGATATAATGAAAAAAATACAAAATAAAAACCTTTTCACATTCACAAACTTCTACAGCTCAAAGACCCATATCAGTCCAGTAAACAGAACCATCCACCCCATTTACATTTGTATTTTAAGCATTTAGTGCCCAAACAAACCTACAAGATACCGGTTTACAGCTTCCAGTATAAAGTTTTGCGGTTTTACTCATGACATCTTGGGAAAATTGTTACTAAAATGGGGTTTGGACAGGTACCTTCTGATACTGGCATCAGTTTAGCATGTGAAATTATATTTATGATGAAGCAAGTTATGACCAGCTATTACTCTCAAATTAAGGTGTCAGCATTTCAAACTGATTTTGTTCTTTAAAATCCTTATTTCTGAAAATATACCAACTTAGACTGGTCTATATTATCAGCTTCTCTGTGTTTTGGTGCAATAGTGAGCCTTAAAACAGTGAAGAAAATAAATATTTGAACACCCTGCTATATTGCAATTTCTACCACTGAGAAATCGTGGAGTCTGAAATTTTCATCGTAGGTGCATGTCCACTGTGAGAGAGATAATCTAAAAAGAAAAATCCAGAAATCACGAAGGTATGATTTTTTTTTTTTTTTTTTTTTTAACGATATGTGTGATACAGCTGCAAATAAGTATTTGAACACCTATCACCTAGAATTCTGACCCTCAAAGACTTGTTAGTCCACCTTAAAAGTTCTCTTCCACTCCATGTATTATCCTGAATCAAATGCACCTGTGTGAGGTCGTTAGCTGCATAAAAACACCCATCCACCCCATACAATCAGTAAGACTCAAACGTGTAACATGGCCAAGACCAGAGACCTGTCCAAAGACACCAGAGACAAAATTGTACAACTTCACAGGGCTGGAAAGGGCTATGGAGAAACTGCCAAGCAGCATGGTGAAAAAAGGCCCACTGTTGGAGCAATCATTAGAAAATGGAAGAAGCTAAACATGATAGTCAATCTCAACCGGAGTGGAGCCCCATGCAAGATATCACTTTCTAGGGTCTCAATAATCCTTCGAAAAGTGAGGAATCAACCCAGGACTACACGACAGGACTTGGTCAATGATCTGAAAAGACCTGGGACCACCGTTTCCAAGGTGATCGTTGGTACGACACTAAGACATCATGTTTTGAAAACCAGCACATGTCAAGGCCCGTCTTAAACTTGACAATGACCATTTGGATGATACAGAGGAGTAATTGGGAGAAAGTTTTGTGGTCAGATGAGACCAAAATGGAACTTTTTGGAAGAAGACAAATGATGAGTTCCGTCCCAAGAACACCATCCCTAGTGTGAAGCATGGGTGTGGTAACATCATACTTTGGGGGTGATTTTCTGCACATGGGACAGGACGACTGCACTCCATGAAGAAGAGGATGACTGCGGCCATATATTGCGAGATTTTGGGAAACAACCTATTTCATTTAGGTAAAGCATTGAAGATGGGTCGTGGCTGTCTTTTTCAACATTACAATTACCCGAAGCACACAGGAAGGAAAACCAAGAAGTGGCTCCATAAGAACCATATCAAGGTTCTGGCGAGGCCTAGCCAGTCTCCAGACCTCAACCCAATAGAAAAGCTTTGAAGGAAGCTGAAACTGTTTCTCAGCAACAGCCCAGAAACCTGTCTGATCTAGAGAAGATCTGTGTGGAGGAGTGGCCGAAAATCCCTCCTGCAGTGTGTGGAAACCTGGTGAACAACTACAGGAAACGTTTCACCTCTGTAGTTGCAAATAAAGGTGACTGTACCAAATATTAACATTGGTTTTCTCAGGTAATCAAATACTTTTTTGCAGTTATATCACACAAATAAATCATTAAAAAAATCATACATTGTGATATCTGGATTTCTATTCATAGATTATCTCTCACAGTGGACATGCACATACGATGAAAATTTCAGACCTCTCCATGATTTCTAAGTGGGAGAACCTGGAATATAGCAGGGTGTTCAAACACCTATTTTCTTCACTGTGAATGCTGTAATCTGAATCTTTGAATGACCCATGTCGCTTCAATGGATGACACTGATCTGACCCCAGTGCATTCGTCTGATATTGCTCAGTGTTCAAAGGTAGGGCTCACGGGTTTCGTGTGTTTGCTCAGACACATAAAAGGTTAGAGGAAACATTGGTCTTGACATTAATTTACATTTTCATAAACGTTGGTTACAAAACAAGCCTGATCCTAAACTATCAGTATTCACCCGGAAACAGGAAATGCAAGTTAACCATACTGAGCATGGTCTTATGTTATGCCAAAAGCGCATGTTCCGAGCTTCTGCACGTACTGCGAGTGCATTTAAGTTGAAAGTCATCAACATCATGAGCCATGTCAAAGTATAGCTTGTGCACCTACATCATAAAATCACGTGACATCGCCATGTTGCCAGTCAAACAAAGCATTGCTGCAAGTCAATTCCCTTGAGACAAAACGAAATTGTCATATAGTGCGACATCCAGGGTTTTGTCAGATACCGTTAAATATTTAGAAGGTGACAATAAACGAAGGTACGTGGAAAAATTAGAGAACCTTGCCATAGAGGATCCAAAATTATTGCCGAAGTCGATGGTTTCACCGATAAGAAATTTGACTGGAAATTGGCTTCCGCTTGTCTTGGGCAACTGGATATACACGTACCTGGTGAGAAAGTCGTAAAGATTCACACACAAGAGTTTGAAAACATATAAAAGTCTAGACGCATACAAACACTTCCTTGCTGGCTCTATTCTCAATCAGGAATAAATCCCACATCGTGTGTATTATGGCCACACGTTAATCTCCGTAAACCTCTCTGCGACAGTCGGTTTATTTTCTTTTTTTAAATACTCATTGTTTTCAAATGAGTGAACTTGGCATTATAAATACTACTTGGTGATTTGAGATGGAGAAGAATAATTCCTAGCTGAAATAAAGTGATCGCTACACAGGAGTGTGGATTTGGTTGGGCACGATCCATCACATTTAATTGCCGAAATCCATCGATCTTTTTTGCTCTTTTCAGATGGTATTCTATAGAATGATCCCTTTGAATATTTGTCTGGTCTGTTGTGAAAACCAACAGCACAAGTCTCGGGCATTGTGAATATTCTGCTCTGGTTCAATGTCTCCCACAATGTCGAGCAGCTCTGTTTCACCGGCAATATGGCACCGCGAATACGGTGATGTCACATACGGGCACATTGTGGTTTGAATCTCTTATCTGTCCTTTTCTTCTATCTTCATTTGTGTTTAGACCCTGACTTTAACTTACCTTAGGTAGTCTGTGAATTGTGTACCTTGTGTGTTGACTTTCTTTATTTGATTGTCTTTATTTGACTATCTGCAGCCCAATGGGGGTTACAAGCCAGTGCAATATGGAGGCCGGCCCAAAGCCCGGATAAATGCAGAGGGTTGCATTAGGAAGGGAATCTGGAATAAAACTGTGCCAAACACATATGAGCGTTCATCAAATGAATCCCATACCAGAACGGCTGTGGCCCGGGTTCACAACGCCCACCTCCCCGGCACTGTTAACCTGCACGCGTTGGTGGGAATTCAGCGACTGTGGGTCGAAGACAAAGAAGAGAAGGAAAGCGGCTCAGTCGGCAGAAGAAGAGGAGGAAGGCAAAGAGCCTACAATTGAATGTCGGGACTTTGAATGTTGGGACTATGACAGGAAAGGGTCAGGACTTAGTTGACATGATGATTTTTGAGAAAGGTTGATGTATTGTGCACACAAGAGACCAGGTGGAAAGGTAGTAAGGCGAGAAGTTTAGGAGCAGGGTTTAAATTATTTTACCATGGAGTAGAGGTAATTTTAAACGAAGAGCTGGCTAAGAACGTCTTGGACGTGAAAAGAGTATCAGATGGAGTGATCAGGCTAAAATTTGAAATTGTGGGTGTTATCTACAATGTGATTAGCTGCAATGCCCCACAGGTGGAATGTGACCAAGAATTGAAAAAGAAATTCTGGAAGGAACTAGATGAAGTAATTGAGCATCCCAGACAGAGAGAGAGTTGTGATTAGTGCAGATTGTAATGCACATGTTGGTGAAGGAAACAGGGGTGATGAAGAAGTGATAGGCAAGTACGCCATCCATGAAAGGAACGTTGAGGGACAGATGGTGGTGGACTTTGCAAAAAGGATGGAAATGGCAATAGTGGGCACTTTTTTCCAGATGAGGCAAGAACATATAATGACCGACAAAAGCGGAGGTAGAAGCACCCAGGTGGATTATATTTTGTGCAGACGTTGTAATCTGAAGCAGGTTACTGACTGTAAAGTACTGGTAGGGGAGAGTTTAGCTCGACAAAAGGATGGTGATGTGTAGGATGACTCTGGTGGTGGATAGGAAAGTTAAACAGTTTGGAGTCTTCGTTGTCATATTTTATGCTTCATAACACACCACACATTTTCAATTGATGCCATTATCCACAAATGGAGAAAATTGGGAACAGTGGGAATACTTTCAAGGAGTGTACAAACAACTACAATTACTCTAAAGAGTGGGACAATGACTTATCAAAGTCACGAAAGAAACTCAAAAATCTAAAGACCTGCAAGCCTCGATGGCCAAAGATAAGGTCAGTGTTCATGACTCTACCACAAGAAAAACATTGGACAAAAATAGCATCCATGCGAGAATTCGTTGTCCAAAACCTGTGCTGTCACAAAAAAAATACAAAGGCTCGTCTCACATTTCCCCTAAAAACATAATAATAATCCTCAATGGTTTAAGAAAAACATTCTGTGGACTGACAAGTCAAAATATGAATTTGTCGAAAGGTGTGTGGCCAGTTACGTCTGGGATTTAAAAAAAAAAAAAAAAAAAAAAAAAAAAATGCCACAGGATTTGATAAAAACAGCATTCTGCCAATCATGAAACATAGTGGTGGCAGTGTGATGGTCTGGGGCTGCCGTGCTGCCTCAGGAGCTTGACAACTTGCTGTGATTGACAAAACTATAAATTTTGCTGTACATCAGAAAATCCTAAAGGTGAATGTCTGGACATCAGCTCGTGCCCCGAAACTCAAGTGCCCTTGGATAATGCATCAGGACAACGATCTGAAACACACAAGCAAGTCCACCTCAGAATGCCTAAAAGAAAAAAAAAAACTTTTTGCTGTGGGCAAAGTCCAGTTTTAAATCCAATCGAGATATTGTGGTGTGGTAGAGTTGAAGCAATTCTACAGAGTGGGACAAAATTCTTCCAGAGCGAAGTGAAAGGCTCATCACCTTCTTCTTCTTCTTTTCCTTTCGGCTTGTCCCGTTAGGGGTCGCCACAGCGTGTCATCTTTTGCCATCTTAGCCTATCTCCTGCATCTTCCTCTCTAACCCCAACTGCCCTCATGTCTTCCCTCACCACATCCATAAACCTTCTCTTTGGTCTTCCTCGCTCTCTTTTGCCTGGGAGCTCCATCCTCAGCATCCTTCTACCAATATACTCACTCTCTCGCCTCTGAACATGTCCAAACCATCGAAGTCTGCTCTCTCAAATCTTGTCTCCAAAACATCCAGCTTTGGCTGTCCCTCTAATGAGCTCATTTCTAATCCTATCCAACCTGGTCACTCCGAGCGAGAACCTCAACATCTTCATTTCTGCCACCTCCAGTTCAGATTCCTGTTGTTTCTTCAGTGCCACTGTCTCTAATCCGTACATCATGGCCGGCCTCACCACTGTTTTGTAAACTTTGCCCTTCATCCTAGCAGACACTCTTCTGTCACATAACACACCAGACACCTTTCGCCAGCTGTTCCAACCTGCTTGGACCCGTTTCTTCACTTCCTGACCACACTCTCCATTGCTCTGTATTGTTGACCCCAAGTATTTGAAGTCATCCACCCTCGCTATCTCTTCTCCCTGTAGCCTCACTCTTCCCCCTCTACTTTTCTCATTCACGCACATATATTCTGTTTTACTTCGGCTAATCTTCATTCCTCTCCTTTCCAGTGCATGTCTCCATCTTTCCAATTGTTCCTCTGCATGCTCCCTGCTTTCACTGCATATGACAATATCATCTGCGAACATCATGGTCCAAGGGGATTCCAGTCTAACCTCATCTGTCAGCCTATCCATTACCACTGCAAACAGGAAGGGGCTCAGAGCTGATCCCTGATGCAGTCCCACCTCCACCTTAAATTCCTCTGTCACACCTAAGGCACACCTCACCATTGTTCTGCTGCCATCATACATGTCCTGTACTATTTTAACATACTTCTCTGCCACACCAGACTTACGCATGCAGTACCACAGTTCCTCTCTTGGTACTCTGTCATAGGCTTTCTCTAGATCCACAAAGACACAATGTAGCTCCTTCTGACCTTCTCTGTACTTTTCCACGAGCATCCTCAAGGCAAATAATGCATCTGTGGTACTCTTTCTAGGCATGAAACCGTACTGTTGCTCGCAGATACTTACTTCTGACCTGAGTCTAGCCTCCACTACTCTTTCCCATAACTTCATTGTGTGGCTCATCAACTTTATTCCTCTATAGTTCCCACAGCTCTGAACATCCCCTTTGTTCTTAAAAATGGGAACTAGAACACTTTTCCTCCATTCTTCAGGCATCTTTTCGCCCGCTAGTATTCTGTTGAATAAGTTGGTCAAAAACTCCACAGCCATCTCTCCAAATTGCTTCCATACCTCTACCGGTATGTCATCAGGACCAACTGCCTTCCCATTTTTCATCCTTTGTAATGCCTTTCTGACTTCCCCCTTAGTAATCATTTCCACTTCCTGGTCCTTCATTCTTGCCTCTTCAACTCTTCCTTCTCTCTCATTTTCTTCATTCATCAACTTCTCAAAGTATTCTTTCCATCTATTTAGCACACTACCGGCACCAGTCAACACATTTCCATCTCTATCCTTAATCAGCCTAACCTGCTGCACATCCTTCCCATCTCTATCCCTCTGTCTGGCCAACCTGTAGAGATCCTTTTCTCCTTCTTTCGTGTCCAACCTGGTGTACATGTCTTCATATGCCTCTTGTTTAGCCTTTGCCACCTCTACCTTTGCCCGACGTCGCATCTCAATGTACACCTTTCGCCTCTCCTCAGTCCTCTCAGTATCCCACTTCTTCTTCGCTAATCTCTTTCCTTGTATGACTCCCTGTATTATGGGGTTCCACCACCAAGTCTCCTTCTCCCCTTTCCTACCAGATGACACACCAAGTACTCTCCTGCCTGTCTCTCTGATCATCTTGGCTGTCGTCGTCCAGTCTTCCAGGAGCTTCGGTTGTCCATCGAGAGCCTGTCTCACCTCTTTCCGGAAGGCCGCACAACATTCTTCCTTTCTCAGCTTCCACCACATGGTTCTCTGCTCTACCTTTGTCTTCTTAATCTTCCTACCCACCACCAGAATCATCCTACATACTACCATCCTATGCTGTCGAGCTACACTCTCCCCTACCACTACTTTACAGTCAGTAACCTCCTTCAGATTACATCGTCTGCACAAAATATAATCTACCTGCGTGGTTCTACCGCCGCTCTTGTAGGTCACTATATGTTCCTCCCTCTTTTGGAAATAAGTGTTCACTACAGCCATCTCCATCCTTTTTGCAAAGTCCACCACCATCTGCCCTTCAAAGTTCCTTTCCTGGATGCCGTACTTACCCATCACTTCTTCATCGCCCCTGTTTCCTTTACCAATATGTCCATTACAATCTGCACCAATCACAACTCTCTCGCTGTCTGGGATGCTCAGAACTACTTCATCTAGTTCCTTCCAGAATTTCTCTTTCAACTCTAGGTCACATCCTACCTGTGGTGCATAGCCGCTAACCACATTATACATAACACCCTCAATTTCAAATTTTAGTCTCATCACTCGATCTGATACTCTTTTCACCTCCAAGACATTCTTAGCCAGCTCTTCCTTTAAAATAACCCCTACTCCATTTCTCTTCCCATCTACTCCGTGGTAGAATAATTTAAACCCTGCTCCCAAACTTCTAGCCTTACTACCTTTCCACCTGCTCTCTTGGATGCACAGAATATCAACCTTTCTCCTAATCATCATGTCAACCAACTCCTGAGCTTTTCCTGTCATAGTCCAAACATTCAAAGTCCCTACACTCAGTTGTAGGCTCTGTGCATTCCTTTTTTTCTTCTGACGCTGGATCCGGTTTCCTCCTCTTCTTTGTCTTCGACCCACAGTAGCTGAATTTCCACCGACGCCCTGCAGGTTAGCAGTGCCGGGGGCGGGCGTGTTAACCCGGGCCACGACCGATCCGGTATGGGATTCTTTAGATGAACGCTCATATTTGTTTGGCACAGTTTTTACGCCGGATGCCCTTCCTGACGCAACCCTCTGCATTTATCCGGGCTTGGGACCGGCCTACAGATTGCACTGGTTTGTGCCCCCATAGGGCTGCATTGAAAGGCTCATCACCAATTATCGCAAACTTTTATTTTCTGTGATTGCTTACACAACCTGTTATTAAGTTCAGGGGGGGCAATTACATTTTCACAAAAGGTCGGAAAAGTTTGGATTTTTTTGTGTGCTGAAATTAACTGAATTTTCATTTGCAAACTGCATTATATCTTTGGGTTGTCTCTGAGTGACATTAAAATTGGTTTCATGATTTGAAATCTGTGTGTGTGATAGGGCAAAAAACATTTTCACGGCTTTGTATGTTATATATATATATATATATATATATATATATATATAATCACCACATGTAAGGCACAAACATCCTTTGACATACACATATTTCAAATGACACTCGCAATTATGTTACATTTTTCCTGTCTACACAGAGACTCCAAGGGCTGAATTTTAGAAATGACACTGCAGCGGGAGTTTTGTGACAGCTAATTTACCAAAGGACACAACGGTTGTACATGCAATAAAGGCAAAGTCATAAAAGAACAGTTTGCTGTTTTGAAATTTTCAATGGAAATGTCCTAAATGTATTAACGGTTAAACCTGTATTCATATGTTTACAGTTGGGACCAGATCCATGTTTACAAGCTCCAAATATGACACTAATTCCCCCAACTGGTTACGAGTGGGTCTTGCCTTTGGATCATCTATTTTCCTGTGGAGTCTGGTAAATGACAATTTACTGAAAGTTGTAAATGATGTTGCCTGAGGGTTGCACGGTGGAGCAACCGGTGAGAGGATTGCACTCACAGTTCTGAGGACCAGGGTTCGAATCCTGGCCCTGTGTGGAGTTTATCTGTTCTCCCTGGGCTTGGTTGGGTTTTCCCCAGGCACTCCGGTTTCACCCCACATCCCAAAAACATGCATGAATTGGAGACTCTAAATTGCTTTAGGTGTGATTGTGAGTGTGACTGTTGTCTCGATGAGCCCTGCAATTGACTTGCAATCGGTTCAGGATGGACCACACCTCCTGACTGATGGTTGCTGGAATAGACTCCAGGACTCCTGCGAACTTTTTCATTCCTGTGGTCATGTACATATTCTATTGGTTGAAAGCAAAGCAAATTTACAGAACAAATTTCGTACAGAAGGTAACTCAGTTTGCGCTCCATGTTTATAGCATTTACAAACAGAAAAAAAATTGATAACACTTAAAACATTCATCTGCTGCCGCTTCTCCAAGTCATAGGGGCAGCAGCTTTAGCAGGGATACCCAGACTTTCCTTTCTCCAGACACTTCATCAAGCTCTTCCGGAGGGATTCCAGAGGCCCAGGCCAGCTGAGAAGCCAGTGATGCATCTGGGAGGCATCTGGATCAGATTCCTCAGCCACCTCATCTGACTCCTCTCAATGCGGGGGAGCAGCGGTTCGATTCTGAGCACCTCCCTGATGACCTCGCCTCTCACCCTCTCTGGAGAGTTTGGACTTCCTGCGGAGGAAACTCATTTCAGCCGCTTGTATCCGGAATTTTGCTCTTTTGGTCATGACCATAGCTGAGCGTAGGAACGTAGATCAGCTGGTAAATTGAGAGCTGCGCCTTTCGACTTAGCCCCTTCTTTACCAAAACGGACCAATACAAACTCCGCATCACTGCAGACGCTGCACCGATGCATATGTCGATCCTCCCGCTCCATTCTTCCCTCACTCGTGAGCAAGACCCAAGATACTTGACCTCCTCCAGTTGGGGTAAGATCTCATCCTCGATTAAGAGAGGGCACGCCATCCCTTTCTGACTGAGGACCATGATCTCAGATTTGGAGGTACTTAGTCTCATCACAGCTGCTTGACACTCGGTTGCGAACTGCTCCAGTGAGCGTTGGAGATCA
Organism: Syngnathoides biaculeatus; assembly: GCF_019802595.1. Lineage (NCBI taxonomy): Eukaryota > Metazoa > Chordata > Actinopteri > Syngnathiformes > Syngnathidae > Syngnathoides > Syngnathoides biaculeatus. The sequence continues at coordinate 8,321,575 of NC_084650.1, forward strand.
CGGCTTGATGAAGCCAACAGAATGACATCATCAAAAAAGAGCGGAGATTCAATGCTGAGGCCACCAAACCAGACCACCTCTATGCCTTGGCTACACTTAGAAATTCTGTCCATAAAAGTTTTGGACAAAATCGGTGACAAAGGGCAGCCTTGGCAGAGTCCAACTCTCTCTCACTTATTGCTGGCAATGCGGACTAAACTCTGACACCGGTCGTAGAAAGACCGAACAGCCCATATCAGTGAGTTCTCCCGAAGAACCCCCCCACAGGATTCCCCAAGTGACACGGTCAAACGCCTTCTCCAACTCCACAAAACATATGTTGACTGGTCAGGAGAATCCCATGCAGCCACAAGGATCCTGCCAAGGGTGAGGAGCTGGTCCATTTCTCAACAGCCAGGACAAAAACCACATTGCTCCTCCTGAATCTGAGATTCGACTTCCCGACAGACCCTCCTCTCCAGCACCCCTGAATAGACTCTACCGGGAGGCTGAAGAGTGTGATTCCCCCTATAGTTGGAACGCACCCTTTGGTTCTCCTCTTTAAAAAGGGGGAGCACCACCCCAGTCGACCAATCCATAGGCACTCTCCCCGATGTCCACGCAATGGTGCAGCGGCGTATCAACCAGGACAGCCCCACAACATCCAGAGCCTTTAGGAACCCCAGGCAAATCTCATCCACCCCTTGAGCCCTACCAATGAGGAGCTTTTTAGCCATCAGTGACCTCAATCCCAGCGATAGAAGAGCCCACCTCGTGGGAAAGCGTGTCTGTGGAATTGAGGAGGTCTTCAAAGTATTCTCTCCATCAACGAACAACGTCCTAAATTGAGGTCAGCAGTGCGCCATCCTCACTATACACAGTGTTGATGGTGCACTGTTTCCCCCCTCCTAAGACGCCGGACCAGAATTCCCTTGAAGCAGTCTTGACGTTGTTTTCCATGGCCTCACAAAACTCCTCCCACACTCGTGTTTTTGCCTCAGTGACCACCAAAGCTGCATTCCGCTTGGCCAGCCTGTACCTGTCAGGTTCCTCGGAAGTCCCACAGGCCAGAAATACCTGATAGGACTCCTTCACCCTGAAGTTCTTTCGGAGGTGAGAGTTGAAATTCCTTTTGACAAGGCAATCTGCCAGGCATTTCCAGTAAACTCTCACAATACGTTTCGGCCTGCCACATCGGACTGGCATCTTGCCCCACCATCGGAGCCAAGTCACCATCAGGTGGGCATCAGTTGACAGCTCCGCCCCTCACTTCACATGAGTGTTCAAGACTTGCAGGCCCAAGTCCGATGACACAAAGTCGATCATCAAACTCCGACCTGTCCTGTGCGAGTGTCCTGGTGCCAAGTGCACATTTGGACACACATTTGCCTGAACTTGGTGTTTATGGACAATCCGTGATGAGCACAGAAGTCCAGTAACAGAACACCACTTCGGTTCTGATTGGGGGAGCTGTTATTTCCAGTGACGCCCTTCCAGGTCTCACTGTCATTGCCAATGTGGCCATTGAAGTCCCCCAGCAGAATAATGGAATCTTCAGCGGGAGCACTCCCTCTAAGGACTCCAAAAAGGGTAGGTACCCAGAACTGCTTTTTGGTGCATAAGCACAAACAACAGTTAGGACCTATTCCCCACCCTAAGGCGGAGGGAGGCTTCCCTCTCATCCACAGGTGTAAACCCTAACGTACATGTGCTGAGCCTAGGGGCAATAGGTATACCCACACTTGCTGGGCGCATCTCACCTTGGGGAACTCCAAACTGAAACAGAGTCCAATCCCTCTCAAGAGGACTGGTACTAGAGCTAAAGGAGTGCGTTCGGAGTTACAACTTCTCGACCTCATGCACCAGCTTGAGCCCCTTCCCTGCCAGAGAGGTGACATTTCATGTTCCGACAGCTAGTTTCTGTAGCTGGGGATCAGATCGCCAAGCTCCCCGCCTTCGGCTACCGCCCAGCTCAGATTACACCCCACCCCCGTGGCTCCTCTCACAGATGGGAAGCCTGTTGGAAGGGGGGCCTATGTTACCCTTTCTGGCCGCGGCCAGCCAAGCCCCATGGGTGCAGGCCTGGCCACCAGGCACTTGCCTTCGAGCCTCACCTCCAGGCCTGACTCTACAGGGTGGCCCGGTGACCATGGTCCGGGAAAGGGAAACCTGATTCCACTATTCTTATTCATCATAAGGGTTTATTGCGCTGTCTTTGTCTGGTCCTTCACCTAGAACCTGTTTTCCATGGATGACCGAACCAGGGGCGTGCAGCCCCAGACAACTTAGGTCCTAGGGTCATCTGGACATACAAACCCCTCCACCACAATAAGGTGACTGCTTGAGAAGGTGAGATTTTAAACTGAAAAATAAAAATACAATCAAAACATTGTACAGTGCGAGAAACATGCTTTTAAAAAGCATGAGAAAAGCATTTTTTTTAACTTGGACTTAAAAACAATCACACTTCTGTCATCTCAAGATAATTGGGATCCAGTGTGTAGACTTAAGAATTGGAATATTTTCACATCTTTGTTCTGGTCAGAACCCGAGCTGCAGCATTTCAGAATGAACTACAACTCTTTCAACTCTAGAGTTGCCAATGGTGAGCGTTGTGCTTCATTGGGGTTCACACCGCTGGACAAGCATAAGGGTGTCCACACGTGCGCTTAGCAAAAGGACACCCTTGGTCGCCTTTCCATGACTGACTCATCGTCTCATCGGACCTACAGGTGGAGCTGTCAACTGATCACCACCTGGCAGAATCCCCTGTAAGAAAGAGTTTCAACTCCCACTTCAAGCAGAACTTCCCCCATGTCCCAAAGCGGGTGGGGAACATTGAGTCCTAGTGGGCCATTTTCTGCCCCTCTATTGTCGAGGCGGCCGGCCAAGCTGTGGCCGTAAAGTAGTCCGTGTCTCTTGTGCCGGCAATCCCCGAATCTGATGGTGGAACTCAGCGGGGAGGGATGTATTAAAGCTAGTTGTCAAGGAGAGAGATGGGGCACTCAGGACATTGTAAATTGGTGGGGAGAATGCTCAATTCCACCGACACGCCTTTGTGAGATTCACCCAGAGTTTCTAAAGGCTCTGGATGTTGTGGGGCTGTCCTGGTTGACATGCCTCGCAAATCGCGTGGACATCGGGGACAGTGCCTTTGGATTGGCAGACTGGGCTTGTGCTCTCTCTTTTTCAGAAAGGGGACCGGAGAGTGTGTTCTAATTCCAGTAGACATCACATTCCTCAGCTTCTCTGGTAGGTTTATTCAGGGGTGCTAGAGACGAGGGTCCATTGGGAGGATGAATCTCTGATTAGGAGGAGCAGTGTGGCTTTTGTTCTGGCCGTGGAACAGTGGACCAGCTCTTCACCCTCAGCAAGGTCCTTTATGGTGCATTGGATTTTGCTCAACCAATCCACATGTGTTTTTTGGACTTGGAGAAGGCATTGGATCGTGACCCTCACAGATTACAGGGAGAGGGGCTTCAGAAGTATGACTGACAGAACCCCCTGATACGAGCACTTGAGTCTGCAAAAACGGTGTCAGAGTGTCCACTTGGTGTCCACATTGCCAGCAGTAAGTCTTAGAATAAGTAAAAATAAATAGATAGATGATGTATTTTTCAGTCTCATTCCTCCTGTCTAGACCTTGTACGATAAGTAAAAGCAACAAAAACAAACAAGGTGAAGTTGCATAATTTTTCATTACAGTACTGTGTTTTGTAGTTTTGTGGAAGATGCAGGAACATTAAGTGACCTACAAGAGCGGAGGTAGAACCACGCATGTGTATTATATTTTGTGCAGATGACGTAATCTGAAGGAGGAAGTAGTGGTAGGGAAGTGTGTTGTTCAACAGCATAGGATGGTGGTGTGTAGGATGACTCTGGTGGTGCAGGCCTCAACGTAAGCCACGACCGATCGTGTAGGTTATGCATCGGTTATGCAATAGCAAAAAAACTCGAACGAATGACCGTGATGAAAATTTGTGTAGACAGTAGACATACGAAAACAAATACGAATAATTTATAGATCTACATAGAAATGTATTGCTGGCTTTCGCCATACGACTCACAAATGGTTATTAACAGGTTAAAGTTGCCTTGTTTCATGACACGCAAGATCACGCAAGACATGTACAGTCAGGTTCCATCCATGATTGGGCAAAAAAAAACTTTTCACAACCTTCTCCTGAAACTGGTCATCAAGTGACCAACCTAGAAACGGAGATTCCAACTGTACTGTGACAGCAAGCACTGGCCCCACACAACCACATGGTTTTCGCAAACAGAACTCCATTCAACAGATGTTCGATAAAGCAAGCAAGAACCACTATAGGAATCATATGACTACAGCTTTAGCTGTGGTCATGCATGAGAATTCAATGTCCGATTACAAATACCTGATTGAATTGCAGAAAAAGAATGGAGTCAACTGTATTTTATTTTAGAGAACATTTTAGAGAACAATGTTCCGTAACCTACAGGTTACGATCACAAATTTACACGGAACCCACAAACAGGTTACCAGCAGTGGGCCTTTCATTGAGGCCTGGTAGTGGGTAGGAAGATTAAGAAGACAAAGGTAAAGCAGAGAACCATGTGGTGGAAACTGAGAAAGCAAGAATGTTGTACGACCTTTCAGAAAGAGGTAAGACACCCGTTCGACTGACAGGAGGAGCTCCCAGAAGACTGGACTACTACAGCCAAGGTGAGCAGAGTGACAGGCAGGAGAGTACTTGGTGTGTCTTCTAGTAGGAAAGGGGAGAAGGAGACATAGTGGTGGAACCCCAAAATGCAGGAAGTCATCCAAGGAAAGAGATTAACAAAGAAGAAGTGGGACATTGAGAGGACTGAGGAGAGACGAAAAGAATACATTGAGATGCAAAGGTAGAGGTGACGATAGCTAAACGAGGCATATAACAACATTTAACCAGGTTAGACACAAAAGAAGGAGAAAAGGATCTCTTACTTACTCAGTGTACTCTACATTTCTCCAATACCCTCCAAATCATCCTTCAACACTTTATTGAACAATATCGAGGAGATTGTTTGCCACCGATATTTTCTTATATTTGGACAGCCTAATGAGAGAACTTAATCACTTAGTTTCCTGATATCTCCCCTGAACACTTTTACTGTTTAATTTCATTTAGTTTCTCCCAGTTGAATTACACCACATTAACACATCCCATATCAGGGAACCCTTAATTTTTTTTTGCTACTCTCAGAAACACAGTGGACCATTTACAATACTACTTTAAACCCGCTTTTAATGAATGTTAAACTCAAGGCTATGACCTACAGGTTATGGAAAGTGTTCGAATTGTATTGGAAATGTAGTTAGTCACCAGTTTTCTCATGCAATGTATTGAACTTGGAGGTCAAGGTACTACCGTATTAAAAAATCTGGCTTTTGTACAATGCACCCACAACCCGCCCACTCATTGAGTATGGTACAAGTTGGACATTTACTAAGTTTACCACCCCCCTACGTAGCACACACCTGGAATGGTATTTGATTAGTTTGTCTGTGATTATACATCGTTGGCTTCAATAGATTAATAGAAATATTTAAAATTAGTAAAAAATACTTTAAAATATATTTTCTGCAAATTAAGTGACAGTTAAGTGATTTAGATAATTTCCTGCTTTACTCTTTGTGTGATTTCTCACACGCTAGTGTGCCATCATGATACCCTGGTCGAAAGTCATTGGTCTAATTCATACAATTGTCTGTCCCTCATGCAGTTCCTCAAGCAGCACAGCACAGATCTTCTTGAATACAAACTAAGGAACCAGATAATAACCAAGCTTGATGGTAATTATTATTTTTGTATTAAACTTGGTTTACAGTAGATGTTGAACGTTATGTACAGTATACAGGAAGTCCTCGAGTTATAACGTACTCGACGTATGACATTTCAACTTAACGATGCCCATGTCTCGTCCAGAATTTTTCCCCAGCACCATAGTGTTGCGTATTGCTTATCTGAGTTTGTGTGCCAAGAATATCTTCTCCTTTTTTGTCCACCTTTTTACACGTTATGGCTACAAATAAGAAAACCGTTTTTTTAGTGATGCTGGTCCAGCCAAAAGTAAAAGCAATACCATGGAAAAAAAGCTGAACATCTTAAAAAGATTGGGGAAAGGAATAACACCAACGAACATTTGTAAAGACTTGGCTTCCAGTCGTTCAACCGTGGTTACCATTATCAAAGACAAAGCTCATATTTTAGCGCACGTGAAGGGTTTTGCCCATATTGAGGGATAGTGATAACGAAGCAATTTTTTTTCGGGGGAAAAAAAAAAAAACCTTCATTTGTTGCCGACATGGAAAGATTACTTACTTACATTATGGATCGAGGATCAGAATCAATGTTGGATTGATATCAGCCTAATGTTCATTCAGGAAAGGTCCCTGTGTATTTTCAAACTGTGAAGGAACAGAAAGGCAAGGGTGCTGAGAAGGAGGTATTTACCGCTAGCAAGGGCTACCTGCATATGCTTATTTAGCAAAGCTAAGCACATCCTACCTTCCTCCTTCTCCAGCCACCTCTCGCAGTAATGGTAAGTTCAAAATCGTTTTTTTTTTTAAAATGTATTTTAGTTTTAATATCCGAAGTATTTGGACTTAAATGTTGAAATCTGATGTGGGTGAAAATTCCGCTTATGTTGCCAGCGTAGGAATGGATGTCGTTCATAGATCGAGGACTTCCTGTATAGATGAAATTCATGTGTATGTTATCCAGTAGACCCCCTACTTCTGGGGGATGGACACCAATCCCAAGCAGGAAATTCAGCGAATAATGGGCATTGATTGTTATTGCTATGATATAAAATAAGTATTTGAACACCCTGCTATATTTTCAAGTTCTCCCACTTAGAAATTATAGAGGGGTCTGAAATTTTCATCGCAGGTGCATGTCCACTATGAGAGAGATAATCTAAAAAGAAAAATCCAGTAATCACAAAGTATGTTTTTAAATTATTTTTTTTTTAACAATTTGTGTGATACAGCTGCAAATAACTATGTGAACAGCAGAGAAAACCAATGTTATTTGGTAAAGTAGCCTTTGTTTGAAATTACAGAGGTCAAATGTTTCCTGTAGTTGTTCATCAGGTTTAGGAGGGATTTTGGCCCACTCCACACAAATCTTCTCTAGATCAGACAGGTTTCTCGGCTGCCGCTGAGAAACATGGAGTTTCAGCTCCCTCCAAAGATTTTCTATTGGGTTTAGGTCTCAAGACTGGCTAGGCTACGCCAGAACCTCGATATGCTTCTTACGGAGCCACATCTGCCGGGGTGCTCCACAGATGTTCCACCGTCATCGTGGTCGGTTTTTGAGCAGTTGGAAGAGATGATGGGCAACATCACACAATGGGCATTTATCAATGATGTTTTTGTTGCGTCAATACTGATAGTTGTTGAGCTTGTGACACCACCCCAAACGGAGTTGCGATAGCCTCGATCTCACGGGCCGCGGGAGTTGTCTTTCGGATTCGGCTACTGGAGGCAGGTATCCGCGCAACACGATGTTGGGTTTGTAGCCAGCGATCCCTGAATCAGATGCACCTGTGTGAGGTTGTTAGCTGCATCAAGACACCTGACCACCCTATACAATCAGTAAGACTCAAACTTGTAACATGGCCAAGACCAAAGAGCTGTCCAAAGACACCAGAGACAAAATTGTAGAACTCCACACGGCTCGAAAGGGCTATGGAGAAATTACCAAGCAGCTTGGTGAAAATAGAAAAAGCTAAACATGACGGTCAATCTCAATCAGAGTGGAGCCCCATGCAAGATATCACCTCGTGGGGTATCAATGATCCTTAGAAAGGTGAGGAATCAGCCCAGGACTACATGACAGGACTTGGTCAATGACCTGAAAAGAGCTGGCAGCACCATTTCCAAGGTGACTGTTGATAATACACGAAGACGTCATGATTTGAAATCATGCAAGGCACGGACGTTTCCCCTGCTTAAACCAGCACATGTCAAGGCCTGTCTTAAATTTGCCAATGACCATTTGGATGAAACAGAGGAGTCATGGGAGAAGTATTTGTGGTCAGATGAGACCAAAATGGAACTTTTTGGTCATAATTCCACTAACTATCTTTGGAGGAAGACGAATGATGAGTTCCATCCCAAGAACACCATCCCTACTGTGAAGCATGGGTTGTGGTAGCATCATGCTTTGGGGGTGTTTTTCTGCACATGGGACAGGACGACTGCACTGTATTAATGAGGCTATGACCGCGGCCATGTATTGTAAGATTTTGGGGAACAACCTCTTTCCCTCAGTCAGAGCATTGAAGATGGGTCGTTGCTGGATCTTTCAACATGACAATGACCCGAAGCACACAACCTGGAAAACCAAACAGTGGCTCCGTAAGACCCATATCGAGGTTCTGGCGTAGCCTAGCCAATCTCGAGACCTAAACCCAATAGAAAATGTTTGGATGGAGCTGAAACTCCATGTTTCTCAGCGACAGCCCAGAAACCTGTCTGATCTAGAGATCTGTGTGGAGGAGTGGGCCAAAATCCCTCCTGCAGTGTGTGCAAACCTGGTGAACAACTACAGGAAATATTTTACCTCTGTAATTGCAAACGAAGGCTACTGTACCAAATATTAACATTGTTTTTCTCAATTTTTCAAACACTTATTTGCAGCTGTATCACACAAATAAAAATTGTTGAAAAATCATACATTGTGATTTCTGGATTTTTCTTTTTAGATTCTCTCAGTGGACATGCACCTGAGATAAAAATTTCAGACCCCTCCATGATTTCTAAGTGGGAGAACTTGCAATAGAGCGGGTTGTTCAAATACGGATTTTCTTCACAGTAAGTGCCCATATATATATCAACGAGGAATGGTGCACAGACGTTATAGAGCTCAGCACACACTGCAACAATTTTCCTGAGCGAGAACCCAACTATAAAAAAACAAGACTGAACTAATCATTTCTGAAGTTTCCATCCCACTGCTCCTCCTCTGTGAATTCTGTCACATAGAGTAAAAGATCAAGGACACTAGACTGCCCTTTTACTACATAGTCCTGAGTCCCATGATGTGTGTATGCGAGTTGGCCTAGTAGTCTGGGCTTCATGTTCTGTCGGTCGGGTCTTCAGTAAATACGGTTAGAAACATAATGTCGTCCACCTTGCATATGTATGAGTAAGCTTTTTATCCCTGAGCTCATACAAGGAGCAGAGGGTTGTGTTAGGAAGGGCATCTGGCATAAAACTGCTAAACAAATATGAGCCCTCATCTAAAGAATAGCATACCAGATCGGTCATGGCCCGGGTTAACAACGCCCACCCCGAGCACCGTTAACCTGCAGGGCGTCGATGGAAATTTATCAACTGTGGGTTGAAGCAAAAGAGGAAGAGGAGGAAAGTGGATTCCCAGAAGAAGACTGCACAGAGCCTGTGTGTGGGGACTTTGAATGTTGGGACCATGGTAGGAAAAGCTCAAGAGTTGGTTGACATGATTGTGAGGAGAAATGTTAATATATTATACATCCAAGAGAGCAGGTGGAAAAGTAGTAAGGCTAGATGTTTAGGAGCAAGGTTTAAATTATTTTACCATGGGAAGAGAAATGCAGTGGGAGTTATTTTAAAGAAAGCTGACTACGAATGTCTTGGAGGTGAAAAGAGTATCAGATCAAATGATGAGGCTGAAATTTAAAATTGCAGATGTAATGCATCATGTGATAAGCAGCTATACCCTGCAGGTAGGATGTGACCTAGAGTTAAAAGAAAAATTCTGGAAGGAACTCGATGAAATGGTTCTGAGCATCCCAGACAGAAAGAGAGTTGTGATTGGTGCAGGTTGCAATGAACATGTCGGTGAAGTAAACAGGGGTAACGAAGAAGTGGTTGGTGAGTACGGTATCCAGGAAAACAACTTTGAGGGAAAGATGGTGGTGGACTTTTCAAAAGTCTGGAAATGGCAGTAGTGAACATTTTTTTCCAGAAGAGGCAGGAACATAGAATGGCCTACAAGAGCAGAGGTAAAAGCACGCAGGTGGATTATATTTTGTGCAGACGATGTAATCTGAAGGAGGTGACTGATTGTAAGGTAGAGGTAGGGGAGAGTGTAGCCCGACAGCATAGGATGGTTGTGTGGAGGATGACTGGTGGTGGTAAACAAGATTAAGAACACAAAGGTAAAGCAGAGATCCATGTGGCGGAAGCTGAGAAAGGAAGAATGTTGTGCGGCCTTTCAGAATGACACTGCCTCCAGCAGCCCCAAGTTAAATTGAGTTTGAGACCCCTGCTCTTGATGGACAGGAGGAGCTCCTGGAAGACTGGAGTACTGCAGCCAAGGTGACCAGAGAGATAGGGAGGAGAGTAGTTGGTGTGTCTTCTAGTAGGAAAGGGAAGGACACTTGGTGGTGAAACCCCAACATACAGGAAGTCATACAAGGAAAGAGATTAGCGGAGAAATTCTCCAAGAGGACTGAGGAGCGGCGAAAGGAATACATTGAGATGAGACGTAGGGAAAAGCTGTAGAGGTGACGAAGTCTAAACAAGAGGCATATAATGACATGTACACCAGGTTGGACACAAAAGAACGAGAAAATGATCTCGACAGGTAGGCCAGACAGAGTGATAGAGATGGCAATGATGTGCAGCAGCTCAGGGTGACGAAGGATAGAGATGGAAATGTGTTGACTGGTGCCAGTAGTGTGCCAAATAGATGGAAAGCATACTTTGAGAAGTTGGTGATTGAAGAAAATTAGAGAAAAGGAAGAGTGAAGAGGCAAGCGTGATAGACCAGGAAGTGGCAATTATTTGTTAGGGTGAAGTTAGAAAGGCAATAAAGAATAGAAGAAAAGAATAATGAAACGGCAGCTGGTTCTGATGACATAGTGGTGGAGGTATGGAAGCAATTTGGAGAAGTGGCTGTGGAGTTTTTGACCAACTTAATCAACAGCTTACTAGTGGGTGAGAGGATGGATGAAGAATGGAGGAAAGGTGTGCTGGTTCCCATTTTTAAAAACAAAGGCAATTTGCAGAGCTGTGGGAAATATAGAGGAATAAAGTTGATGAGCCACACAATGAAGTTATGGGAAAGAGTAGTGGAAGCTACACTCAGGACAGAAGTGTCTGCGAGCAATAGTGTCGTTTCATGCCCAGAAAGATGCATTATTTCCCTTGAGAATCCTTGTGCAAAACCACAGAGAACGTCAGAAGCTGCTACATTGTGTCTTTGTGGATGTAGAGAAAGCATATGGCAGCGTATCAAAAGAGGAACTGTGGTACTGCATGCTTAAGGCTGGTGCAACGGAGAAATATGTTAGAATTGTACAGGACATGTACAAGGGCAGCAGGAGGTGAGTGCCGTAGGTGTGGCAGAAGAATTTGAGGTGGAACTGCATCAGGAATCAGCTCTGACCTCCTTCCAGTTTGCTGTTGTCATGAATAGGTTGGCATATTTGGTTAGACTGAAATCCCCTTTGACCATGATGTTCGCAGAGGATATTGTGATCTGCAGTGAAAGCAAGGAGGAGGTGGAGCAACAATTAGAAAGATGGAGGCATGCACTGTAAAGGTGAGGAATGAAGATTAGCCAAAGTAAAACAGAATATATGTGTGTGAATGAAAGGGGAAGAGTGAGACTCATGGGAGAAAACATAGCGAGGGTGGACAGCTTCAAATACTTGGGTTTAACAATCCAGGGAAATGATGAGTTTGCTCAGGAAGTGAAGAAACGGGTCCAAGTACATTAGAAAAGCTGGCGTAAGGTCTCTGGTGTGTTATGTGACACAAGAGTCTGCTAGGATGCAGGGCAACATTTATAAAACAGTGGTGAGGCTGGCCATGATGTCCGGATTAGAGACGGTGGCACTGAAGAGACAGGAAGAAGAATTGGAGGTTGCAGAAATGAAGATGTTGAGATTCTCTCTGAGTGAACAGGTGAGATGAGATTAGAAATGTTGCTCATTAGAGGGACAGCTATAGTCATATGTTTTGGAGACAAGGATCGAGAGAGGAGACTTCAATGGTTTGGACATGTCCAGAGGCGAGAGGGTGAGTACCGTAATTCCTGGCCTACAGAGTGCACCTGGTTATAAGCGTCGGTACACAGAGTTTAATGCTATCACCTCATAAACTGCAGGTCTGAAAGCTCAATGTGTGGGTGTATCTGTATCTTATTTTGAAGACTTGTTTACCCATTCGTGGGCAGTGTCCCATTTTTGGGACATCATGATTTTTATGCATTATATCCTTCATTCAGTATATCAAAGTATTTAAGTGTTTTAATCTGATTCTGGTTTTTGGGACGATCTACTAAGAAAACCCAAGTACCCTCTCGGGGGCAGCATCCCATTTTTGGGACGAGATTATAATTTAGTAAAGTTATATAACTTAACCATTAATGAAAGGTAAGTGTAATTTCCTTGATTGTGACCTCTGAGGAGACTTTTATCTCAATAAGGCAAAAATTTGCCACCCTGCCCATGAATGGATTAAACGTTACTCTTCCGACCAGTTAAGAGAGTGGTCGCAAACAGAGGGAAATGTTTCAAACTGACAAATTCATTTCAGCTTTTGAAAAATCACATTCATAGTGTTTAATAAAAAAAAAAAGTTGAACTGTTGTGGAGGTGTATTTAGATAAAAGACAAATTTGGAATGGCTGGTTCTTGTTCATTTTTCCATGTGTATTTTTTGTTCATTTTATTTATTTCATGATTATTCTTAATTTATTATTCATTATCATGTTTATTGTATTCAATATTCAATACGAACAATTTTCAAAACAAACTACTCCCGCGACCCTTGAGAGGATAAGCGGCTTAGAAGATGATGGATGGAAGGATGGATGGCTCGATCCAGTTCTTCCAAGAGAGCACACACTATAGCCTCTAGTGAGCCATATAACAATACTTGTCTCACCCAAATGAGGTCTTTTGCTCCAGATGCTTATATTTGGTGCTTTGTGTTGTTCATGTTTAATGGATTCAGGGTTAAGTGACTTTATTAGGAGATCAATTTCTTCTGCTACTTTAAGATCAAGAATCTCAATTGCGTTGAGAAAGAACGCTCTCCAAGACAAGTAGTTGCAGTGGTTTGTCATCAAACTTGCCAAGCTCCGATGTTAGTAACCGGCCCTTCACGAAATTCCTGCAAGCTCATTCCTGTCACCAAAACTATTTTGAAATGGATGGTTGTACTGAGAATATAGCCCAATGCTAAAGGTGACTCTTGTACTGCAAGTAATTTACGTTCACTGCCTGTGACTGTTCTCTGTCAGGTAAAACATATTTGGGTTTAATACTCCTGTCTTCTGGCCGGTTTGGGGGGCTGAATCGTCCTTTTGTACTCTGAGCAAAGCTCTTTGTGCCATTTGAAGCTTTTTGGGTCAGATTGAATGTATGCTTCTGGAAGGATTCCTGAACCTTGACCATCAGCTTTGTCCAAACTTGCAATAACTGACTCCATAACTGCTGCTGCAGCTTCAGCTTCACCCTCCTTAGCTAACACCAAGATCTACTTCTAATTTGGCCTTTTCCAATTTAATCTCAATTTTTCTGTTTGCAAATTCAGCTCTTTTTAAAGCTCCTTCTGCTTTGGCTCTTACAGTGGCAGCTGCTAATATTGCACATGAGGCTGAGGAATGGCTTGATTTCTTTGAGGCTGCAGATCTTGCTTCTGCCATTTATTATTATTTTTTTTTAATTTATTTTTTGCCGGTATGATGTGCTCGTCTGGATCCAGCATATGACAAGCAGCATGAGGTGAGGAGGGAGTTAATCAATGAGTTTCCCCTTTCACTATAATTGCCTCACAGAATCCCCTTCCACTATTCAGTTAGAAAAACACCTCCAACAAAAATGTCATGCCAGGATAGGTCTAGGTTTTGTTTGTATATGGCAGGTGTGAAACTAACACTAGCAAAATATTGAATAAACCAGTGCAAACAAAATGCACCTTGCTTTACTACTGCAAATAAATTAGCTTGGCAGTAGCTAGCCTGTAACTTGTTCATTCTTAACCTACATGAACTACTCATTAAAATATTTTTTTGCGTGGAATTCCCTTTTGAACATAACATGAGAACACAACTCAGCAGCGATATTTTCATTTTCTTTTCCTTCACCATGGGCTCTCTCTTAAAGAGGTGGTACACAAAAGTAACTATGGCAGGGGAACTGGCCACAACAGTACCTGTTGAAGATGTCGTTATCCTAGGAGTTCACATACCTTTCCACCGTGCACTGTGAATATATATTGTATATATGTGAATATATACTCTGTACATACTGTAATGGATGTGTCCAATAAAAACAAAACAATTATTATTAGTAGATGATACTTGTCTGTTATATTTTAGATCAGGTTACATTTTTATGACCAATTTACGGTATGAACAAACTCGGGTTATTCAATGTTTACATATTTGTCAGTGTATGGGTGTGTGTGGAAATAATGGTGGATAATGATTGTAATTTGTTTTCCCATTGCAGGTGGTCACCTTGGACGTCAGGATGGATGATTTTTCTACCTGATTTGTCAGACCGAAATTTGCAATTAATAAATATTCATCATGCAAAAATAGAGTTTTGAATTTATTGTTTGAGATATGTCAATTGCCCCCGATATGGTTGACATTCAGAAGTCAAACTTTTTTTGTGTGCATGTGTGTTGGAGACTCCTTTTCACAGGCAACCTGTCACACACCTTTGGTGTATCTCATGTTCTCACAGCACAGGAAACTACACAAAATCCTTGAAGTATGACATTTTAAAGGACATGCATTTGTTTCACAAAAATTAAATTGGCTTGTGCTGATGTTGCGGGACATAAGTAACCCAATACCTCACTGACTGCCCACCGCCCTAATGTGTTCTTACCACCTATCAATGGCCGAATGTCAGGCACGTGTAGAAAATATTTTATGGGCATGTGCTCAAGCAAAAACAAATCTTTTTATGTATTTAACATCCATTTCCAATAATTTAAATTATTCAAAAAATAAAAACAAAAAAAGTAGAAGTTTGGTGAGGCCTTGCAGACCAACTAAAAAACTGCTCCCTGGAAATTCCATTCACTGGGATTTGACGGCCGCATGTGCGCCATTGCACAAATCTGCACAGTCGAGCACGAAAAATCATGTGTGTAAAATTTGTTACATGTATAAATACATAGATATTGAAAGATGCCGTATTTTCTGTAGTCTTGAGCAATGTTCCCTCAAAGGTGCGCCACTGCGCAGTTGCACACTTGTCGCGCACTCTCAGCGCACATGAAAACTGATGCAGCGCAGTGAACCACAGTCTGTCTTTTTTTGTTTGTTTTTAACAGAATCACACGACCTCTAACAACGAGCTGCTGCTCAGCCTACACCGCCCCCTTCCGCTCTTAAAGGGGTACACTCAATTACAAACAGTACATTAGTTAGCAACACAGTCTGGGCAACATAGAGCACAGATAGTTAGACATGCTGTTTATGTTTACTCTCGATAATAATGGTAAAAAAAACAAAACATGCTGTTGCTTTAATGAATGTTGGGATATGTGAATAATAGAAGAAAAAGTGGTGAAACTATTTTCTCTTTTTCGAGTAAAAAAGGTCTGGTCTGAAGCCAAAGTAGAAATTACAGGATGAGATGGTGTATAATGTTAAAATTCCCCCTTGGAAAGTGAAAGTGAATGAAAGTACAGTCAATCCAGTGGACAAAAAGCTAATTCTGTATTTTAAATATAGGAGACAACATAACATTAACCTTAAAAGTCTTTGGGAGCATCATTCAACTTTCAACATGAAGTGCTAGAGATGTTATGCAAGCAATAATTCAGTTTTACACCAAGAAAAATAGACAGGGATATCGTTGTGGGTTAAAATAAATAAATAAATGGAACAATTATGGAAGCGACCTTTCAAATTTATAATTCATAGTTGGCTTGGTTTGGTTAGAAATATATTTTGTTTGTTGACATTGTCATTGTAAATTTGCAAAAACAAAATTGTTCTTAAAAATGTTCTGATGGGAATGTAAATGCTGTAATATGAATCTTTGAATGAGCTATGTAACTTCAATGGATGACATTGATCTGACCACAGTGCAGACGTCTATTGCTCACAGTGGTCAAAGGGAGCGTCACATACTTAGTGTGTTTGCTCAGAAACGTAAAAAATTAGAGGCAGTGTTGTTCTTGACATTAATTTACGTGTTTATTTCATAAATATTGGGAACAAAACAAGCCTCATTCTAAACAATCAGTATTCACCCGGAAACAGGAATTGCAAGTTAACTGTACTGAGCATGTTCGGAAGTTATGCCAAAAGCACATGTTCGTAGCATCTTCACTGACTGCAAGCGCATTTGCGTCGAAAGTCATCAACATCATGAGCCATGCCAAAGGAAATTCAGTTACACTTAAAACATTTTTGGCATGTAACACGTAATGTTTCAGGATGATCATCACGATGAAATGATTTGATTATATGAATACTTAATTTTGAAATTGAATGTCGATTGACCTGAATGAAAATGAAATGAAATGTCTGTGCAGTGTCAATAAATCATGATTATGGTATTAGGTAACAACTACATACTCTGGTATAACAACTCAGTTATTTTAAGGTCTTGATATTCTATCCCTAATCACACCCGCAACTTTGTATCTCCGGGCATGACTGGTGGACCACACCTGTAAATTTATATCTGCGGGCATGACTGAGATTCAGGTCCACTGTCCGGTGTCTCAGGATGGGAAAGCAATACACCGTCAACACTGTGTATAATGGGGATGGGGCACTGCTGACCTTAACACGAGATGTTTTGAGTCGGCGAGGAGACTATTTTGAAGACTTCCTCAATTCCACCAACACGCCTTCCCATGAGGAAGCTAAGTCTGAGTTCTCTGAGGCGGGCTCTTCACTTTCTGGGTTAGAGGTCACCGAGGTGGTTAAGAAGCTCCTTGGTGGCAGGGCCCCAGGGGTGAATGAGATTCCTAAAGGCTCTGGATGTTGTGGGGCTGTCCTGGTTGACACGCCTTTGCAACATTGCGTGGACATCGGGGACAGTGCCTTTCGATTGGCAGACTGGGGTGATGGTCTCTCCCTTTTTAAAAAGTGTGACCACACTCCTCAGCCTCCCTAGTAATGTATATTCAGGGGTGCTGGGAGGAGGGTCCGTCGGTAAGATGAATGTCAGATTCAGGAGGAGCAATGTGGTTTTCATTTTGACTGTGGAACAGTGGACCAGCTCTACACCCTCGGCAGGATCCTCGAGGGTGCATGGGAGTTCGCCCAACCTGTCTACATGTGTTTTGTGAAGTTGAAGAAAGACATTCAAATGTTGATCGGAAAGTCTTGTGAGGGGGGGGGGGGGGGGTTTCCTTCGGTAGTATGGGATACCAAACCCCCTAATACAGATTGTTTCTCTGTACGACCACTGTCAGTGTGGTCCGCATTGCTGCCAATTAGTCAGACTCGTTTCCGGTGAGAGTTGGACTCCGCCAAGGCTGCCCTTTGTCAACAATTTTGTTTGTAGCTTTTATGGGGAGAATCTCTAGGCACAGCCGGGGCATAGAGGGTGTCTGGTTGTGTGGCCTTAGTATCGCATCTCTGCTCTTTGCAGATGATGTGGTCCTGTTGGCCTCATCAAATCGTGATCTCCAATGCTCACTGGGGTGGTTCACAGCCGAGTGTGAAGCGGCTGGGATGAGAATCAGCACCTCCAAATCTGAGACCATGGTTCTCAGTCGGAAAAGTGTGACATGCCCTCTCCGGGTTGGGGATGAGATCCTGCCCCAAGTGGAGGAGTTCAAGTATCTTGGGGTCTTGTTCATGAGAGGGGGAAGAATGAAGCGGAAGATCGACAGATTGATCGGTGCAGCGTCTGCAGTGATGCGGGCTTTGTATCGGTCTGTTGCTGTAAAGAGAGAGCTAAGTTGAAAGGCAAAGCTCTCAATTTACCAGTCAATCTACGTTCCTACCTTTACTTATGGGCACGAGCTGACCGAAAAGGACAAGATCATGGATACAAAAGGTCGAAATGAGTTTCCTCCACTGGGTTTCTTGGCTCTCTCTTAGAGATAGGGTGAGAAGCTCAGTCATCTGGGAGGGGCTCAGTGTCAAGCCGCTGCTCCTCTGCATTGAGAGGAGCCAGATGAGGTGCCTGGGGCATCTGATCCTGATGCATCCCTTACACCTCCCTGGTGAGATGTTCTGGGCATGTCCCACAGGAAAGGGACCCCGGGGACGACCCAGGACATGCTGGAGAGACTATATCTCTCGGCTGGCCTGGGAACACCTCCAGATCCCTCCGGAAGAGCTGGAAGAAATGGCTGCGGAAAGGGAAGTCTGGGTTTCCCTGCTAAAGCTACCTTAATTTCTGGACCAAAGAGCACACCTGAATATAAGCCTCACCCAGTACTTTTTTCAAAGGAAAAACACTTTGTACATGAGCTGCATTTGCCTACATTGAAACATGACATATATTTTATTTTCAAAGAAAGACGACGACAGTTTTCAAAGTTTTAATCATATACCTTAGCTGTTCTTTCCAAACAGTGCCTCTGACGCGGCAGTAACAGCTGCAATACGGTAGTAACACAGCATAAACAGGGCTGGTTAAAAAAAAAACATACCGGTTAAGGTCACTAACGCACACATCGATACATTTAGCACGCCTGTCATACGTACATGGATCTTTTGTCACATTATTATGACAGGCGGATTCCGTGGTCCGTACCAAACTATTATTATTTTTTTAGTAGCTGTATACACCTATCTGTGATTTGGAACCCACAAAGCTTTCGTTCATTGCACCCGCGCAATCCATTTTTATTGACGAACCGGGTCTCTTGCAAACTTATGGAGGGTAAATCCATCCTACTGAGTGTTCAAGCAATGTCCAGCAATGCAACGGGCCGGCATTTTGGCTAACACGAATGAACAAGCTACCTTCCCGCAGGTAAAACTAATAGAAACAAATGAGGCCACTTGAGGGCGCTCCTGCCATGTACGTCACTTCCTGTTTCTTCTCGAAAACAAGTCATTTTTTTTCATGATTTTCATGGCAGGAGTTACAAAAAACTGTATATGCCAAAATCATGTTTTGTGGTGAAAAAACGCATGGGTCCATGTCGGCTGCCGTTTTTTCATTAACATATGTAAACTCATGCATTTCATGACAGTGGCCCTTTAAGTTAATTGAAGACTAACGACTGTATGTGTGAATGTGAGTGCAAATGGTTGTTTCTGTGTGCTTTGCTGTCAAACAGTTCAGGGTGGACACTGTCTCTCACCCGACGATTGCTGTGATACTAGGCCGCGACCCTTGTGAGGATATGCTGTATGTACTGAAACGGATGGATGGATCTGTCATCGCTTGTTTACCCGTGCACCCTTCCGTACAATAGGTGGCAGTATGCACCAAAACGATGGAACCCACCATGATATCACTAGATGCAGAAGAAGAGAAGGACATTTCATGAGCCTTCATCACAGTGTTGCTGGTATTTGTCGTCGCTCAGGATAGTTTGACGTTTGAGTTACAATGGAAGGAAAAACACTGATCCAAGAAGCGATTAAAATCCAAGGTGACGTTGTTCGAAAGATGAAGGCTGAGAAGGCAACCAAAGAGCAGGTAAGCAATGTTAAATGACGTCTTTAACATGGGATGGTCAGCGTGTCCATCTGTCATTAATCAGTCCATGTCAGCGTGGAAAGAAACCGCGTGGTAGTTGATTATTTTATACAGAGTATCTCACTTCGGATTCAACATTGTCAGGTTGTGAGTTAAGGAATGCGTTTTCTGAAACACCAGATATTACCTTTTATGTTACTTTTTTCCCCCCCTGCACACTGAACTGCAGATAAAACGGGGTTCCTTCGTTCTTGTGGATAGGTACAGTTGGGCTTTTGACCACATGACATGGAAACATTGGCCATATTTGCGGTATATGTACATTACTCTCAAATAGGAGACCTTTAAATCTTTCCGAATCATAACTGTAATCAGACGGCTGATGCAATACAGTCACGCTGCAGTTGCACCTTAAACATTCAAATACTGAATTCATCATGAAATACAACCATAACTTAAAGTGGTTGACCCTTGTTTTGTTGAAAATTACATTGATTATGTGGCGGGTCATTTTGACCCAAAATGTGTGAAACCACGCAAAGCAGTAAAAGGAAAAAATACACACACAAAAAAACGGTTTGAACTGTTTTAGATTTGTATGAACATTTAGATTAGACATATGCAGTAAATTTGAGCCCTTCAGTCATCTCCAGCGCTACATGTATCCTCAGATTTTTCTCAGCTACCCCTCCAGTTAGCGTTTCAGTGTACCCCTGCCTATGGATAGGTTTCCAATTCCTCCATGCTGTGTGTCATAGAGGTCAGAGAACACGGGTGATAGGTGAAGTATGAAGTTTTTTTCCCATTGTTAATTTATCCGATTGGTCTCAGGACTGTGAGGATGTCATTGGAAACCTATCCATTCCATGTATCCCAAGATTTTGCATGAGAGGCACACATTTTAATACCCAACTTAGCAGGCTTGTTGGACACGTACTGTCAGAAAACACCCCACCCCCTGAATGGAACAATGTGCTCATCTCCCGTAACATGATGACAAGGTTTGTACAACAAAGGTAGACTTTCGACCCATTTATCACATCTACAACTACAGCTAGTTTATCTCTTTTACATCGACCATCTCTGGTGTTGTCGAATTGTATCGGACAAGATATCATGAGAAATGGCTCCAGAGAGATCATTGCTGGAAAATTTGCCATTCGTTCTCTTCATTCCATAGACTTGCAGGTGCCTTTTCCCTTTATCCTACATGCTCCATCTAACAAATACCAGAATTTCAATGTACACATACAGGTAAGTCACATCGACCGGTTTACATTTCTCTTGCAATACACGCCTACCTTATAAGTTGGTCAAGTCCAGTATAATCTTCTTTATTGGTGGGGATGTGAAGATCTATACCACAATAAGATAGAGAAAAAACTCTTATTGTGCCATTCCCCGCGCTGCCCTAGGCTCCTCTGATCACTGTTTAATCTACTTAATAACTACAGTGCTGTGAGGAAGAATTTACCAAATCCAGTTGTCAGGTTTTTCTTTTGGAGCTCTATCACACAAGTTTTCAAATCATCAAACCAATTTTAATATCACTCAGGGAAAACACAAATAATACAAAATGCAATTTTCAATTGACAATTCATTTTACTAAGGCACCCAAAAAATAAAACAAAACCAAGCCTTTTTGTGATTAAAATAGTCACTCCCTCACCCCTGTTAAAAAGCAGTCATTGTGACTAACCACAAATTTGGGAAAGTTGAGTTCAATTTCACAAGCCACATCCAATCCTGATTACCACCATACTTGTTGAATCAAGAAATCACAAATAGAATTTGGCAGAGGATGTGAAGTAGGCTACGAAATCTCAAGAACCAATGCATCATGCAAAAATCCAAAGAAATTCACGAAGAAATGAGAAAAAAGTGATCCGTGAGTCTGGAAAAAGTTAAAAAGCCATTTCCAAGGCTTTGGTGCTCCAGCAAACCACTGTCAGAGCCATTATCCACAAATGGAGAAGTTTGGGAACTGTGGCAAACCTTCCCAGGTGTGGACAAAGAACTAAAATTACTCCAAGAGTGCGAGGAGGACTCATCCAGGAGGTCACAAAAGAACCTCGAACAACATCAGAATCAGATGCAGAACACAAAAGGAATTTTTCTCCAGTAGTCTGTGCTGCCCTGGTACAACATACAGAACAAAAAAACGAGAACAAGGAACAATATAGCAAAAAGAACAAAGAAAATGAGACATGACTGTTTATAGGAATTATTCCTTATAAAACATGCAAGTGCATGTAAAGAGCTCCATGCCTTGCTGACCTCGGTTAAGGTCCGTGCTCGTGACTCTACCATAAGGAAGACACTGGCCAAAAATACCATCCATGGGAGAGTTCCCAGGTTAAAAAAAAAAAAAACCCTGCTGTAGGCAAAGAATTGACCCCTCCGTAGAAATTGCGTCATCTGAGTCGCTGACCAATCAGAGGCCAGAGATCTTGATAAACCACGCCCCTTTTTTGCATCCGCCGTTCCCTCAGACAACGTTGCATGGTCCAGTACAGCTTTTGTTAGCGTTTTATCGCGTATTTGGGATCTTTAACAATAGATATGGTTAAGAGGTGTCGTCACGGACTTTGTATTAGTGACAACAGGTATCCTGAAAGGCTAGTTGGTGGAGTTCGTTTCGTACCCTTTCCAAAACCGAAGACCCAGTACGAAAAATGTCTTCGATGGATCAAACTTTGTGGAAGACCGCATCATCAACTGAATTCGTCTAAAATCAACCGGAACAGATAATGTTTGCACGAAGGTAAGCCCTATATTTGATTTTCAATACATGTCTCATATAAATGAATTAGCAGTTCTTCCCTTGCATAACGTAGCTACGTGTGAATGATTGACACACTTGATCTGTGTTGAGCGATATTTTGTGGTGATCTGACTGCACAAACGTGTCTCTGTCCGGCGGCTCCCGAGCTAAGCTAAACCGGACTAGCGAGTCCTAAAAGCCTTCGACGTGCACCGAGACACCAAGACTGAAGGAAGGATGTTTGAGGACACTATTAAGCAGTGATTGTTGTACTCGGTCGGGACTTACGTAGGTTCGGCACTAATTCAAGAATAATTATTGCGTGACGTTACACAAAGAAAACGAGAGAAACAACTCGTAAATCAACCCTCGCCTTCTTTTCCTTCATACGGCGGTTCACAAACGGCTATACAGATACACATACAGATTCTGCACACAAGTGTGATATGTAACACGAAAATAGGAAACTGTCAATGACGAATTCGTCTTTGGGTTATAATACATTATATTATGTGGTTTCTTGGTCTTCCTCTGACTCCGGAAAGATCTCGCGCGAATATCAATGGTTTCTCCGTAGATATGCATGTAAATACCATTGAAATACCCCTCGCTGAAATACTCGAAGCCCTGCTGTCTGCTTTTCAACTATATTTCACTATTCGCTAAGAATGCGAGTGAGAAATCAGCTCGTAAATCGGACAATTTCGCTCTAGTCTTTTCTTCCTGCGCCGCCATTTTTGCTAATTGTTTGTCTGAGGTCAGCACACGTGGGGTGACGTCACTTCAGGTGGCCTGGTTAAGTGCCCTGTACGGAGGGGTCAATTCTAAGGCTCATCTCACATTCCACCCAAAACATATTGATGATCCTCAAGAATTTTGAGAAACATTCTGCGGACCAATGAGTCAAAATTTTAACTTTTTGCAAGGTGTGTGGACCGTTACATCCGGCGTTAAAATGACAGCAGTTGATTAAAAGAACATTATGCCAACAGTTAACTACGGTGGTAGCAGTGTGATGGACAATGTGATGGAACAATGAATTCTGATGTGGACCAGAAATAAAAATCCTGAGGGAGAATGTCTGGCCATCAGTTTGTGTCCTCAAACTCAAGTGCTCTTGGATCATGCAGAAGGACAATGATCTGAAACACACCAGCCAGTCCACCTCTGAAAGCCCCCCCGCATGCTGTGGTGTGACCTTAAACGGGGAGTTCATGCAAGAAAACTTTTCAGTACGGCATGATTGAAACATTTCTGCAAAGTGGGACAAAAATCGCCCAGAGCCATTTGAAAGACTCAACTATCTCAAAAACTTGATTTCAGTTATTGTCCCAAGAGTGGCAAAACCCATTATTAGTTTCAGGAAGAAATTACTTTTTTCATAGAGTGTCAGAAAGGTTTGGATTTTTTTTTGTGCCATAATGCATTGAATTGTAATTTGAAAACTGCATTTTGTTTTTGCTTTGTGTTGTCTCAGAGATATTAAAATTATTTTGATGAACTGAAACCTTTGTGTGTGACAGATATGCACACAAAAAAAATAAATCAAATACTTTTTCATGGTATTGTACATCCAGGGAAATACTTAGGTGCGCGAAGCCATTGGTAAAATCAGTAACGTAGTCGACCAACAAGGCAAAATTAAGAACTTCAAAGCTGTTTCAACTGCACAGACTAGAGTATCTTTGAAAATTCAACTATCAGCCTAAATTAATACACATATATTGTTACAGTCTTAGTCAGTTATTGCGAGGGGTATATACCAACAACCTTTTCGCCCATTCAATAACACGCTGTGGTTTCTAGCCAGGCTAAAGAGGTCCCATGTCATAGTCTGAATAAGGACCTGTACAGTCTCACTGAAAACCAGAAACAAGAAATTTAAGAACTAAAGAAATTACCATTGAAAAGAGGGATTATGCAGCAAAACAGGAAAAACATCCTGGTGCTAACTTCTCCAAATTAGTCTAGCATGGGTTGCAGTTGCTAACTAATTACAAGTGATGATCCACCTCCGAAGATAACAGTGGTGGGCTCGCCAACAACCTGAACAGCTTTTACTGCAGATTGGAAAAGGACATTTTGACTCAACACACCGCCAAGTCGCATCATCAATGACTTCAACATCTCCAATTCCTCTGTTGACCTTCCATGAAAGGGACGTGAGTCCAGATCTTTAAAAAATAGATAAACAAAGCTGCATGGTTCATCAATAACATTGTCCTCTTTTTCTGAAAGATCCTGACAAATCTTTGCATCACTATCACAGTTCAAAATCTCTGATTAAGCTTTTTCAGGGTTAGCTCTGGAGCTCATCTTCTGTGTGGTCGTCAAAAGTGACATGAGAACAGTGACAACACAAGAATGAGAGTTCCTCCTTTACACACACCTGTGTCTGAATGGCAATCCAAATAAAGTACATCATGAAGATATTTATTTTAGATCTGAAAAGCTAAATTCCTTATATCAAAGTGTGCAGGTCAAAATGTTTACTAACTCTGCACCGACATTCCACTACACATCACGGTGTCCAGATTTTGCACACTACTTCATTACCCTAAATTAGAAAAAGTCACAATTTCATGAAGAAAAGGATAACGAGTACTTTGGCCAACACAGAAATGCCAATAATTGACAATAAAATAATACAAGGGTTAAATTAACAATAATTCCTTTTTTGTTAAAACAAGCTGACCTCCAATCTGCCTAACTGTAAATTTGATTTTACTGTAGTTGGTTGTTGAGACTGAATCTTGGGGACTGTTGACAAAGTATTAATATAATAACCGATGCTGCTGTGCGTTGGTACACATGTTGTATAATCTTTAATGCAAAACTGTCTGTATGTGAACTCCATTAGCCCGGACGCTTTTATTGACTTGATACATCTTATGTTCTGTCCTTCTCAACTGGGGTGATGATGATGATGATGATGCATCGTCATACACCGCCACCCCTAGTAACAGGTTTTCTTACCACTTTTCTCCCGTTCTTCCTGCCTGACCATTGGTATCTTGTTGCCGACATCACATGACCATCCACGGAAACTCCTGGCTCCTCGACGTCTCTTTGAATGGCTTTTTGGGATGGCGACCATAATACCACTGGGTGATCCACTCCTAATTTTTGGTTATTTTTGATCCGTTTTTTTGTCCTCTCTGCTACTGGATGAACAATGTTCGGCATGTTTGTCTGGACTCGCTCTGCTATGGTTGGCTTCCAACTTCCAAACTGTCTCCAATCTCAATGTTTTTTTATGGGAATCACTGTGGCACAGGTAGGTAATTGTACTCATTTCGTGCACATGCATGTGTTCCTTGTAATGCAATTCCATCCCTTAATGTGAAAAGTGAACCACGGTTCTGACAATTCCATGTGTTCAAAACTGTATGAATGGCATGTCCTTCATAGGTTGATAAAGAAATTTCCAAACTTCTGAAGCTGAAGGCACAGTTGGAAGATGATGGAAAACATCAGTTTGTTCTCAAAACAGCTAAGGTAAGTGCCCAGTGCTGCAACTGACTTCATATTTTAGGACTCCATAAAACCTCTACAGAATATCATGGAAACGTTGGGGTAAAAAGGTGTGTATGGTGTTTATTCCTTGAGGCAACTTATGGAAGTTTAAAAACTGTTGCGTTTCAAATGTAAATGTATTCACTGAAGCTCAATTGTTTTTACTTTCTACTTTATAAATCTGGTAACAGTAACTAGTGTTATACTAAAATTAAAATTCTAATTAAAGGTCGAAAACCAAAAGCCGAAACACCAAAAGACTTCATGATGCCCATTATTATCAAAATTCAATATTTGTCTTGACTGCAGAGCTTCCAACCTATAGAAATTAATGTCCAGAATATCTATCCATCCATCTTCTGAGCTGCTTATCCTCACAAGGGTCACGTGAGTGCTAGAGTGCTACCCCAGCTGTCAACGGGCAGGAGGCAGGGTATTCCTTGAACTGGTTACCAGCCAGTCGCAGGGCACATGGAGACAGACAACAGTTCCACTCACAATCACACCTAGGGGCAATTTAGAGTGTCCAATTAATGCATGTTTTTGGGATATGTGAGGAAAACGGAGTACCCGGAGAAAATCCACGCTGGCACGGGAAGAACATGCAAGCTCCACACAGGCAGGGCCGGGATTTTTGTGATGAGGTGATCAACTTTTAAATGAGACAGAAGTATGTTTTTTGGACTGTTATTGCAGTAAATTGTGAGGACACTTGCTGGAGTTAGACACCGATTGACTGCTTTGATTGGTATTGGCCAAAAATTTGCATTTTATGCTGATCCGCTCTGCAAAAGACATTTACTCTGTGTTGCATTCGTGTTGTGTGTGTGTGTGTGTGTGTGTGTGTGTGTGTGTGGTGTGTGTGTGTGTGTGTGTGTGTGTGTGTGTTGTGTGTGTGTGTGTATATATATATATACACACACACATGTATATACAACTTTTCAGCCTTTCGACA
Source organism: Syngnathoides biaculeatus (assembly GCF_019802595.1). Classification (NCBI taxonomy): domain Eukaryota; kingdom Metazoa; phylum Chordata; class Actinopteri; order Syngnathiformes; family Syngnathidae; genus Syngnathoides; species Syngnathoides biaculeatus. The sequence continues at coordinate 8,348,397 of NC_084650.1, forward strand.
CATTTTAGGCTTCGAAACAAAACAAAAAAATATATGTATATATATATATAATGTGTGTGTGTATATTTTTTTTTGTTGTTGTCAAGAATCTACAAGTGCGATACAATCGTGAAGTGGAACGGAAGTTATTGCAAAAAAAAAAAAAAAAAAAACTTTGCCGTAAATCCAGCACACCTCATCACCCTGAACACACGATCCCCACTGTAAAACATGCTCGTGGCAGCCTCATGGTTTGGACCTGCTTTTCTTCAGCAGGGACAGGGAAGATGGTTAAAATTGATGGGAAGATGAATGGCGACAAATCCAAGACCATTCTGGAAGAAAACCTGTTGGAGTCTGCAAAAGACGTGAGACTGGGACGGAGATTTATCTTCAAACAGGCCCATGATCCAAAACATAAAGCCAAATCTACAATGGAATGGTTCACAAATAAACATATTCAAGTGTTAAAATGATCAAGTCAAAGTCCAGACCTGAATCCAGTCGAGAATCATGGGGCAGATCTGAAGACTGCTGTTCACAAACGCTCCCCATCCAACCTCACTGAGCTCGAGCTGTTTTGCAAGGAAGAATGGGCAACAATTTCAGTCTCTCGATATGCAAAACTGATAGAGACGTACCCCAAGCGACTTGCAGCTGTAATTGCAGCAAAAGGTGGCGCTACAAAGTATTAATGCAAGTGGGGCCGAATAATATTGCACGCCCCACTTTTCAGGTTTTCATTTCTTAAAAAAAGTTCAAAGTATCCAATAAATTTTGTTCCAGTTCACGATTGTGTCCCACTTGTTGATTCTTGAGAAAAAAATTTAATTTTATATCTTTGTCGCCTCAAATTTGGCAAAAGGTTGAAAAGTTGAAGGGGGCAAATACTTTGTGTGTGTGTGTGTGTGTGTGTGTGTGTGTGTGTGTGTGTGTATATATAAAATGACAACCCTAATTTAAAGTTTAGTTTTAGTTTAATAAATATTGAAATACTAAGTTTTGGGACTATTGAATTATTGTTTTTCCACATTTATTTCAACATCAATCCAAATCATGACTAAAGTAAGGGAAGAATGGAGCAGGAAGTTGACAAGTAGATCGTTGCAGAGTCTGCAGTTATGTGGAGTATGTCTGTGTCCGTTGTGGTAAAGAGGGAGCTAAGTCGAAAGGCGAAGCTCTCAATTTACCGGTCTATCTACGTTCCTACACTCACCTATAGCTACGAGGTTTGCGTCATGACCGGAAGAACAAGATCCCGGATGCAAGAGGCCGAAATGAGTTTCTGCAGCATAGTGTCCAGGTTCTCCGCATTAAGAGGAGCCAGGTGAAGTGGCTGGGGTATCTTGATTCGGATACGTCTCGGAGGCCTCCCTGGTCAGGTGTTCCGGGCGTGTCTAACCAGAAAGAAACCCCGGGGACGACCCAGGACACGCTGGAGAGACTACGTACTCACAGCTGGCCTGGGAACGCCTCGGGATCCCCCCAAAAGCGCTGGATGAAGTTGCTGGAGCTGGCATCCCGGCAAAAGCTACTGCCCCCAAGACCTGACCCATATATGTGGTTGGGGATGGATAATCCTATTTTTTTCTGTAATTGTCCATCCCTAATTCAAGGCATTTATCAAACACTTAATGGGTTGTTTTCACTGATGTCATATTTTTTGCTGAATTACCCATACACCACTGTGCACCACAATTTAACTTCTCGACCTAGTAGCTACAAGTGAGGAAGTCTCCGGAATGCTCTCGTTACTGTTTGTTTTTTTGTGTTTCACGGGCGTCTCGGGACTCAAGTACACAAGAGAGGACTTGCTAACCATCAGAAAGCCTTTTTCAGACTTTTTTTTTTTTTTTTTTTTTTTTTTGTAAACCTCTCTCACCAAGTCGCTGAAGCTTTTTCCAGAGTTACTAGTCAGCGCACTCTTCAAAGCCTCGCTATCCGGTACCAAAGTCTGGCTGTGTCAGTGGGGGCATAGTCTAATGTTTCCGACGAAAGATTTTGGACGTTCTGCGGCTCTGTGCTTCACGGAGACTTGGCTTTGTGGACGATTACCCGACGCTGCTATCACGCTGCCCGGTCTCAAATTCCATCATGCTGATGTGTCGCCAAGCTAACAAACTTAAACGATACTCTTTTCAGAAGGCCAATATTACAAGATCCTTTTTTTGTTAGTCACTTGAAAGATTTGAGAATTTTGTGAAATACTAGATTTATTCTTTTGTCTTTTTGCCATTGTCATCAAATTTTAAACAGAGATTTGACTTTGCTTGTGGTGAACTAATATATACAGGTTTTATTTTTTGAAAAAAAAAATTGAATGGCATTTGCCTCTATTGGAAAAAATAGTATTCCACCACCTTTCTTTTTCCGTGTTAGCATACATGTAAATGCTCCTCCTTCGTCATTTCTGCCACATAGATTAAAATATTAAGAGCACAATACTGTGCATTTTTGACGCAGTCCTGAGTCCCATGATGTGTGTCTGCCAGGTAGCCTAATAGTCAGTCTGGGGTTGATGTGCTATTGGTCGTGTCTTCAATTAATGCAGTTAGAAACTTAATGTCGTCCATCTTGCCTCTGTATGTGTAACGGAGCTTACGGATAGAAAATGGCCGCCATTCGAAGCAGCACAATGGGTGACGTCGCGTGAAAACAGCCCATACATAATGTACAGTACATAAAAATGAAATTACAGTGCAGTTAGCAGTGACATTATTAATTGAACTTGTACTTATTTATTAACTTGTTAATTACTGGTCTTGTTTTGGTCCACAGTGTACCCAAGAGTTTGAAACTATTATAAGCAATCTGAAATTGATTGAATACAATACATTAAACTTGGCACGTCATTGTCCTTGTTTTAGGGAACGAGAGACTACAACCCAAAGCAGATGGCAATAAGAGAGAGAGTTTTTAACACCATCATCAGTTCCTTCAAACGACATGGAGCGGAAACCATCGACACACCAGTTTTTGAACTAAAAGTAAAAATGTATTTTTATACAAATGTAAATATATTTGTTTGAATGTAACAGATATGTTTGTCTTTGTTCCTATGTAGGAGACCCTAACGGGCAAGTATGGAGAAGACTCCAAGCTCATCTATGACCTTAAAGACCAAGGAGGAGAGCTGCTTTCCCTCAGATATGACCTCACCGTATCCTTAATATACATAACTCTCCTAGGCTATAGTACATACATATATATGTGTCGCATATAACGGTAAATATTAAACATCAGTGATACGGCACATTTGTTATTGTACAGTCAATCTGGAGAGGTTTTACAGTGCTTCACTTTTTTATGTTCAAGTCTTATGTCAATATAATAAAGTCTGGGAAATTTTTGCAAATTTCTTAAAATTTTAAAAATACAAAATCACATACATAACTGTAGATAGTTTGGATGACTTGAGTTTGACAAACATTAGGACTTACACGACCGGCAAAACCTGTGTCGTTTACAACAAGGACCGTGAGTACTTAGTAGGAAGTTGGGCAAGTAGAATCGCCAACTTAAACTTGCTTACAGACCCAGACCATCTTAGCGTAGCTGGCTAACAACGAGACGCGTTTGCGATCAAACTGTGCTGTTGAAGGAATATCGAACGCGAATAACTTAACTTATACGACGAGGGCCGTGAGGACTGATAAAAAATGTAACGTTTTAGTACATCTTAGTACCCAAATTGGTGCCGTATCATTCACGTTGAAGCTGCTCGGCCTAAGTTAGCGTAGCATGTTAACAACATTACCTACGTAGAGTGTATAACGAGGACCAAACATCGAACGTGGACTCATTCTTCCACGACTATAGTGAGGGCCATTGTGGTTTGAATCCCTTCCATCCACATATCCTTTAGATCGCCATCTCGTTGATATTTTCACACAGGTAATGTGATTTGTGTACCTTATGTGCTGACTGTGTTTGATTGCTTTTATATGACTTTAACTTTAACATAGATTAGGTAGTATGTGTATTCTGTACCTTATATCCTGGCTTTGTTTATTTGATTGCTTGTTTTGACTATCTCTGCAGCTCAAAGGTGGGCACAATTCCTGTGCGTCCAGTAGGCCGGTCCCAAGCCCAGATAAATGCAGAGGGTTGCGGCAGGAAGGGCATCTGGCATAAAACTGTGCCAAACATATATGAGCGTTCATCAAACAAATTTCAAAACGGATAGGTCGTGGCTCAGGCTAACTACGCCCGCACCCGGCACTGTTAATCTGCAAGGCGTAGGTAGAAATTTAGATAATGTAGGTCAAAGCCAAAAAAAAAAGAGGAGGAAAGCGGCTTAGTTGGCAGAAGAAAGAGGCATGCACAGACCCTACAACTGTGTGTAGGGACTTTGAATGTTGGGACGATGAATGGAAAAGCTCAGAAGTTAGTTGACATGATGATTAGGAGAAAAGTTGATGTATTGTGCATCCAAGAGACTAAGTGGAAAGGGAGTAAGGCTAGAAGCTAAGAGCAGGGTTTAAATTATTTTACCATGGAGTAGATGGGAAGAGAAATGAAGTAGGCTTTATTTTAAAGGAAGAGCTGCCGAAGAAAGTCTTGGAGGTGACAAGAGTATCAGAAAGTTAGAAAGGCACTGAACAGAATGAAAGCTGGAAAGACAGTTGGTCCTGATGATATACTAATGGCGGTATGGAAGCAATTTGGAGAGTTGGCTGTGGAGTTTTTGACCATCTTATTCAATAAAATACTAGCGGGAGAGAAGATGCCAGAAGAATGGAGGAAAAGTGTTCTAGTCCCCATTTTTAAGAACAAGGGCAATGTTCAGAGGTGTGGAAACTATAGAGGAATAAAGATGATATTGTGATCTGCAGTGAAAACAGGGAGCAGGTGAAGGAACAATTAGAAAGATGGAGGCACGCACTGGAAAGGAGAGGAATGAAGATTTGCCGATGTAAAACAGAATATATGTGCATGAATGTGAGGGGTGGAGGAGGAGGAGTGAAGCTCCAGGGAGAAGAGAGAGGGAGGGTGGGAGTGAAGCTCCAGGGAGAAGAGATAGGGAGGGTGGACAACTACAAATACTTGGTCAACAATACTGAGCAATGGAGAGTGTGGTAAAGAAGTGAAGAAACTGGTCCAAGCATGGTGGAACAGTTAGCAGAAGGTGTCTGTTATATGTGATAAAAGAGTCTCCGCAAGGACGAAAGGCAAAGTTTATAAAACATGGTGAGGCCGGCCATGATGTACGGAATAGAGACGGTGACCCTGAAGAAAATAGAGGAAGCAGAACTGGCGGTAGCAGAAATGAAGATGTTGAGGTTCTCCCTTGGAGTGAAGAGGTTGGATAGGATTAGAAATGAGCTCATTAGAGGGACAGCCAAAGATGGATATTTTGGACACAAGGTTCGAGAGAGCAGACTACGATGATTTGGACATGTTCAGAGACGAGAGAGTGAGTATATTGGTAGAAGGGTGCTGAGGAGAGAGCTGCCAGGCAAAAGAGTGAGAGGAAGACAAAAGAAAAGATTGATGGATGTTGTGAGAGAGTACATGAGGACAGTGGGTGTTAGAGAGGAAGATGCACAAGACAGGCTTAGATGGAAAATAATGACATGCTGTGGCAACCCCTAACGGGAGAAGGCGAAAGGAAGATAAGAAGAAGAAGGAAGACTTGAGCTTTTCAATAACCGCTCCAGCTGCATGGGATCAACCTGCCCTGGTTTGCCTCTGGATCTTGGGAGTGACTAGTGCTTTGCCGAGTTCTTCTCGGAAAAGCAGACATCGATAAAATCAGCCAGTATTCCGAAGCCAGTCAGTCCACAGGATATCGGCATTGTAAGCAGACTTATCCACAATGTAGAACTTAACCATGGACCAATGAGCGGTCTTGTGCTGGCAGGTGTATGTTTCTGTGACTTTGTCCAGATTCTCAAGTCCTCCTTTGGTGGAGTTGTAGTGTAGCATAAGTTGTGGCTTCATGCCTTCCCTTGTTTTAAAGGATGCATATGTGTGGGTTGTGCTCATTGCAAGAACATTCTTGTTTCTCTTTGGGCAGTATGAAACTACTGTTGCTCTCTCTGAAAACAAATATTGATGAATGTGGAGGTCTCCGGAATGGACCCATCTGTTTTTTCACCACAAAACATGATTTTGACGTTATATGGCTTTTTGTAACTCCCACCATGAAAATCCCTACGAGGGATTTGTTTTGGAGAAAAAGCAGGAAGTAACGTTAACAGTAGGAGCGCACTCAGGCGGGCTCGTGTATTTATACCAGTTTTACCTGCTGGAAGGTAGCTGTTTGTTTCTTCATGTTAGCCAAAATCCCGGCTCATTGTATTCCAGGATATTGTTCAAACACTTGGCAGGATGTATTTACTCTTCATATGTTTCCAAGAGACATGGTTCGTTTTGAAAAATGTATTGCATCGGTGCAAAGAATGAGAGCTTTGTGGGTTTGAAATGACAGGTAGGTGTGTATATAGCTACTAAAAAAAATAATAGTTGGGGTTGGGGATGTCATCCTCTCAGAACATAACACAAGATCTGCGTACATAAGTCAGGGGTGCTAAATGTGTCCATGCGCTAGTCGGCACCACGTCCTCCGGTCACAGCTTCAGTGGCACTCTCCAGCACTCCCTCTAAGGACTCCAAAATGGGTGGGTAATCTGAACTGTTGTTTTGTGTATTAGCAAAAACAACAGTCAGAACCCGTCATCTCATTCACCGGTCTGAACACCAACATTCAGGTGTCAAGCGAGGGGGCACAAGTAAGTACGCGGTGCCTCTCACCGTGGGTGACTCCAGAGTTGAACAGATTCCAAACCCTCCAGAGAGTACTGCTACCAGAGCACAATCAGTCTGTGGAGGAGAGTCCAACTCTATCTAGTCAGACCTTCTCCACCTCAAACACCAGGTTGGGATCCTTCCCTCCCAGAAAGGTGACATTCCATGTCCCTAAAGCCAGTTTTTGTAGCTGGAGATCGGCTTGCCAAGGTCGCCACCACACCCAGCTCACATTGCACCCGTTCCCTATGGCCCCTCTCACAGGTGGTGAGCCCATGGGAAGGGGGACCCACGTCACCTTTTCGGGCTGTGCCAAGCCCCAACTCCAGGCCCGGCCCCAGAGGGGGCTTCACAGTGACCCACGTCCATGAAAGAGAAACGTTAATCCATTGTTTTTGATCATCATAGGGTGTTATGGAGCCATGCTTTGTCTAGTCCTTCACCTCAGACTCATTTGCCATGAGTGACTCTTCTAGGGGTGTGAAGCCCCAGACAACTTAGATGCTCGGATCATTGGGACGCACAAACCCTTCCACCGTGATAAAGTGACTGCTCAAGGAGGAGATGAGAAATTACATGAAAAATCTCATGAGCAATGTTCGAAAAATTGCCTTCCACTTTTTTCAATACACAGACTTGCAGTTGCTTCTCTCTTTGACTTGTACACTCAAGGTGATAAAATTCCAATGGATGCATTCAAGTCAGTCTGATTCAGTGGGTTCCATTTTATCTTCAAATACACACCTCCCTTCCATGTTGGTCATAATCCTCTCTTTTGGTGGGTATTTGAAGAGCTAAAATGCAGATTGAATACCACCATTTGTCATGGAAAATCTTGTAGGGCCGTGAGTAATTTTGATGATATTGTAAGGTGACAGTCTGCCTCTGCTTTGGTGTGAGGATGTTGGCCATATAGTATAGTAGCCATATAGTATGGTATCTTAAATGCCCATGCCTCTGTCTGTTTGCATTCCTTGGTTTTCATCTGATGGGAAGACAACAGACGCCTCGGTTGAATCTTCCTTGTAATGGGAGCATTGACAAGCTGGATCATTACTAACATTGTCCTCTGTCTCAGAAAAGTCCTCTGTCTCTGAAACATCTTCCTCTGTATCGTTCAAGATCTGTGATAGGGCTTCTTCAGATGTAAAACTTTTGCATTTGTGGTCTATTTGTCAAAGGTGATACGAGAACTGTGAATAGGGAAGTGAAAGTTCCTCTTCCATACACAAATGGGTTTCTGGGTCTAACGGGCTATTTAGAGTCAATTAAAATAAAGTCTATAAAAAATGCTCATTTTGGATCTGAACATCTACTTTTCCACAAAATGTGCAGGCCACAACATCTTCGAATACAAAAGCTGCACAGACATTCCACTACACATGAATGTTCCTCTATAGTTTTCTACACATGACATTCCGCTACACATGAATTTTGCACACTACTTCATGACCCCATGAAAAGTCAAATTTCATCAGAAAAAAATGGTGGTTTGCCCAACAAAAAAATAGAAATTAGTCAGATTGACCAATAACAATACAACATGCGTAGCAATTGGATTCAAAAACATTTTTCTGGCTGAACGATTCGGTATATTAAATTCGGTATGGGAGCAATACGATTCTCGATTTGATGTACGATATTGTGAAAAACATTTGTGTTGAATCATGCGATATTATCTGAAGGCATAATTGAGGTTCTTGTTGTTGTGTTTTGTGTGACTGTGTAGGTGGATTGTTTCCTCTTGATGTAGCCACTATTCTTCAACAGGACTAGCACAGTACCTTCGTCTGGGATAGGTCTTCTCTCCTTTGAGGCACTCGTATTTTGTTTTCATTCACTTTCATTTCCTCCTCTTCTACATCTGCTATCCTTACCCTATCTCCTATTGCTGAGTCTCTGGGGTTGATGGCTTTCCACATTTTAGGTCACATCTGATTGGTCAAACTTTGATCCACACTGCATGCAACGAATCTCTACTCTAAAAATATTAATACAGTATACAGCATGTCTTTGTGATCCGCATACTGCACGTGCCATTACTGTGATGGTTATCTTCTTTTGATATAGCGCGCAGCAGTACTCCCCAACATCATTCTTCACAAAAAATTTACATGTTGGCCTTGATTGCATCAATTTCAGGTACCATTTGCTCGCTACCTGGCGATGAACAAGATCACTAACATCAAGCGCTATCACATTGCTAAGGTCTATCGCCGAGATAATCCTGCTATGACCCGTGGACGCTATCGAGAGTTTTACCAATGTGTGAGTCCGTTTCTGTTAGCCCTATTAAAGTGTGAATTTTGACTTTCTGGTTTTAACCTTAAACTGTAAATTTTGCTCAATTGGAATTTGGCACCTCGTTTGTTTTGATTTTTTTTTTTTTTTTTTTTTTTTTTTCCCCCCCTTTCTTTCCCTTTCAAGCGTGTTCCATTTTTGGTACAGGTGAACAATTGTTCAAAAACAGTTCTGAGAAAGCATAAAAGCACAAGAATGTTTGATTGTGGTAAAACATACTGGTAAGTTCAACCGTGACATGATAAATGTAACCCTAGAAATGGCAAGAGACATCATCAACCATGCTGTTTATTGCATTTTTGTAGTTCTTTCATATTTGCTGGTGAACTATGCAACCCTGTTTATACTGTTGTTCTTTGGGTGGCTGTCTAATCATAACTGCTACGTTTAATTTATGATTTTCTGCATTGTAGGATTTTGACATTGCCGGGCAGTATGATAGCATGGTTCCAGATGCAGAGTGCTTAAGGATTGTCTATGAAATTCTAAGTGAGCTGGACCTTGGGGAGTTCCGCGTTAAGGTAGTGACACAGAAGAAGACCATTTAATCTGAATCTTTAATATGAAAATGACAAAACTACTGAACAAAACTGTCATCCTTTTGTGTTAAAGGTCAATGACAGACGCATCCTTGATGGGATGTTCGCTGTGTGTGGCGTTCCGGATGACATGTTCCGCACGATCTGTTCAACAGTTGATAAACTGGACAAGGTAGGCAGATTTTTTTTTTTTTTTTTTATACACTACCTGATGACCTTAGGAAAGGAGCAAAATTCCATTCCATTTGCAAATCTGTATCTTTTATTAAAATGCTTTTTATTTCACGTCTCATAGAATGCCGACTTTATGTGCGTTTAAAGTTACAAAACTCCTCCAAAGACAACCAGATCAGTCGAGTTGCAATTGATTCAGTGCCCAGAGAATGTAATGACCTGAATAAATGAAAATATTCACAGGCATGCGTAATTAACACATTTATCATGAAATGAAATCAGATCTTATGAGTCACATGTATTGACAAATTAGAACTACCTCCATTGAGAACAAGCAAAAAAACAAAAAAAAAAAAAACAGTTAAAAGCTTGTGACCCATCAGAATCATGTTTATTTTCCAAGTATGTCAAAAACACGATTTTTTCTGGTAGTCGAGCCACTCCAGTATGACAATAGCCCTTTTGAGACATAAAAACCTTAGGTTAAAAATCTAAAAGCACACTCTGGAGAGTCATTGTGCAATCAGTTCACAAAACATTTAACCAATACTGCTGCGAAGTGTAAGGATGAGCTTTGCGAACTTGAGGCATTCAGTAATGTTCCATTAAGTAAGAAGTGGCTTTCTTTGTGGTGTCCTGCAATGTTTTATATATTGAAGACTCATGAATTGGAGAGGTTAGCCTGTTCCAACAATGCCTTTATATGTCTAGCAATCATTCACGTATTTTATTTCCTTGAAGGATGTCTTTGTTGTGCTGTTGGTGTCATTTTGACTTTATGCCAACATCTAGGTAGAGTAGCAATGGTCCCAAAGTGTTAACTGTTTGTGAAATTTACCAGTTTCATCTAAATCAATAATTCTTGATTGTGAGTCCTCTGAAACCACTTTTTGGCAAGGGAAGGGTCACATAATCCTGTTCTTGTGCACCGCAAACTCCGAGCATTAGAGTTTTTTTTTTTTTTTTTTTTTTTTTTTTTTTTTAGGAGTCCAAGTAGCTATCAACACCTCCGAATGTATCTTAACGAGATTACGAAACTAAGACTCTGTGCGAATATCCCTTTCTTGGAAGCCATGAATTCAAGGGTTCACATACCTTTTCCACTAACTTGATGTTTTTCGGGGCTCTCCAATGTTCTCATTTTTTTATGTAGTGTTTGTATTTTAGAGGAAAAAAAAATCTGTACCCTTGACTTACAATTTTTTTCAGAAAACTGAAATTGCAAAATGTCCACATTTTTTTGCCACTAATATTTTTTAAAATCTGTAAACCTTAAACTTCAACTCCCACCCCCTCTATCTTTGCCCATTTTCCAGATCCCATGGGAGGATGTAAAGCGAGAGATGGTGAATGACAAAGGCTTGTCTGAAGAGGCTGCTGATCAGATTGGGGAATATGTCAGTATGCAGGGTAAGATTTCATGGTGTAATGTCATCCATCAATCCATTTTCCATACTTATACTTACCAGGGTCACAGGCTTCCTGGAGGCTACCCCAACTAGCTTTGCATGAGAGGGAGGGTACAGCCTAAACTGGTCACTACCCAATTTGAGAAGGGTGAGCTAACCCTAACCTCAAAACAATTTTTGTGTAAAAATGTTGCGTTGCAGTGTGTGCCCTTCAAAATAAAAGACAAGCTTAAAACAGTCAAGTTAATACTTGCACATACACATGATAAAACAGTCCCAAATAACAATTTTAACAATTCTATACTGTTTAGTTGAACATTCATTAATGAATATTAAGTCAATTGGATTAGTTCCACACACATTGCCCTTTAGTTCATAGGTTTCATGGTGATATTACTGATAACGAACCCCAAGTCCAATGTTCATTTTTATCGACACTGCAGTCTGCTAAGCAAATGGATGAAAATAGGGTAAATATAAGTAAATAGGATATAATTTAAGTCATGCAGACTTTTTTGACCCAGCCCCCGAAAAGAATCGGAATTGATAATCATCGGGATTTGAAATGAGGAACCAGAATCACTCGTATATATCACTCAAATTTAAACAACACCCAGACCTATTCATCCGTCCATTTTCCAAGCCGTTTGTCCTTACCAGGCTTGTTGGAGTGCTGAGGCATATCTGCTCTAACTTCGGGTGAGGGCCAGACCACACCCTGAACTGGTCACCAGTCAGTCGCAGGGCACATACAGTAGTGTTCAAAATAATAGCAGTCCAGTTTGTCTAATCAGATTAATCCACGTTTTTAGCATATTTTTTATTACTACATGTCAAAGAAGATACCAGTAGGTGCAGTTGATTCTCAGAAAACCGATATATGCATTTTTAAAGTGCCACTGACATGTGAAGCATGATTTTTAGTATGTTTTTAATGAAAAATAGGTAGGCAATGTGACGCCAGGAAGATGCTCCGGCAGTACCCAATGGGAGAGCAGCTCTATTGCACTCCTTTCAAACCAAGATACAGTACAGGATGATTACGTTTGGTGGAATCCAACACCATTTTTTTCCTTTCGTATCGTAAATTTATTTCGTTGACGACAAAAATTTTCTGGGGAGGCTTTTCGTAACCTGAATCTTTCGTTAGTAGAGACTTTCATAATAGCGCTGCCACTGTACTATTAAGTCAACCGCCAGCATTTTGTAGTTATACTTTTTTCTGCATTTTCTCTTCCTTTTGTATATTGAGAAGGAAAAAATTTACAGATTTTTGGAAATGGCTGCAATGTGATTTTAAAGGTCTGAATACTTTCTGTACCCAAATTATATCCATGTTCTAATTGCCCTTGGTTTGAAAAGTAGGTTGATTAAAATAATTATTTTGTTGGTGTTTGTGTGGTCTTTATCATATATTATTTTAAATGATATAATATATGATAGACTAAAATAACACCAAAAAATTATTGGCAATGATTAGTAACGGGGAAGTTAGAAAGGCACTGAACAAAATGAAAAATGGAAAGACAGTTGGTCCTGATGACATATACAATACCAGCAGATGCCAGAAGAATGGCGGAAAAGTGTCCTAGTCCCCGTTTTTAAGAACAAAGGCTATGTTCAGAGCTGTGGGAACTATAGAGGAATAAAGATGATGAAGCACACAAAGTTATGAGAAAGAGTAGTGGAATCTAGACTCAGGACAGAAGTAAGTATCTGTGAGCAACAGTATGGTTTCATGCCTAGAAAGAGTACCACAGACGCATTATTTGCTTTGAGGATGCTTGTGGAAAAGTACAGAGAAGGTCAGAAGGAGCTCTTTGTAGGCCTAGAGAAAGCCTATGACAGAGTACCAAGAGAGGAACTGTGGTATTGTATGTGCAAGTCTGCTGCAGCGGAGTAATATGTAGAATAGTACAGGACATGTATGAGGGCAGCAGAACAGCGATGAGGTGGGCCGTTGTTGTGTCAGAAGAATTTAAGATGGAAGTGGGACTGCATCAGAGATCCGCGCTGAGCCCCTTCCTGTTTGCGGTAGTTATGGATAGGCTAATAGATAGATGAGGTTAGACTGGAATCCACTTGGTCTATGATGTTCGGAGGTATTGTGATCTGCAGTGAAAACAGGGAGCAGGCGGAGGAACAATTAGAAAGATGGAGCAACGCACTGGAAAGGAGAGGAATGGAGATTAGCTGAAGTAAAACAGAATATATATGTGCATAAATGTGAGGGGTGGAGCAGGAGGAGGAGTGAAGCTCCAGGGAGAATAGATATGGAGGGTGGATGACTTCACACACTTGGGGTCAACAATAGAGAGCAATGGAGAGTGTGGTAAAGAAGTGAAGAAATGGGTCCAAGTGGGGTGGAACAGTTGGCAGAAGGTGTCTGGTGTTCTATGCGACAGAGTCTCCGCGAGGATGAAGGGCAAAGTTTATAAAACAATGGTGATGTTTTATAATGTAAGGATTACAGATGGTGGTACTGAAGAAACTACAGGAAGCAGAACTGGAGGTAGCAGAAATGAAGATGCTGAGGTTCTCGCTTGGAGTGAACAGGTTGGAGAGGATTAGAAATTAGTTCGTTAGAGGGACTGCCAAAGTTGGATGTTTTGGAGACAAGGTTCGAGAAATGAGACTTCAATGGTTTGGACATGTTCAGAGACGAGAGACTGAATATATTGGTGGAAGGGTGCTGAGGATGGAGCTGCCAGACATAAGAGTGAGAGGAAGACCAAAGAAAAGGTTGATGGATGTTGTGAAGGAGGACATGAGGACAGTGGGTGTGCGAGAAGAAGATGCACGAGATAGGCTTGGATAGAAAAAGATGACACGCTGTGGCGACTTCTAGCAGGACAAGCCGAAAGGAGAAGATCATATATTATTTTAAATCCCACTGGTATCATACAGTACATTTAGAAATCCACTGCAAGCAGACACCTCGGATTTATAATCCACATGACGGAATTTGTTTGCCATAGCACAGTAAGCAAACATAAACAAATCCCTTGATCTCAAAACGAAGCCTGACCATTCAAGATCTTGTGATACTGCAGATAATTCAGTGCGACAAAATACAATGTACTTCACTTTAACAGCCCTCCAAAACTTTACAAAGCCTCTTTCCATGTTTGTTTCCATCTGGGTTAGCCATAGCTGGGTGAGTCGCTCCTGGTGTTTTGGGAGGATGTGTGGACATGGTGCAAATGCTGAACTAACCTAACTTGCGTTTTTGCTGGTCTCCCCAGTAAAAAGGTCATGCAAGCAGTAGGAGAACATGCAAACACTCTCGGTCAAGGTGGTGATAAAATTTCAGGATTTGATCCCTGTGCACTACATGGTTACTGCCCAGTATTTCAGTGCAATGCTTAAAATGCGAAGAACAAAATGTACATGTTACAATTTCTTTCACCTTTAAAGACCTGTTTCTGCTTAAATTTATAGGTGGGATGGATTTAGCAGAGCGCCTCCTTCAGGACCAGAAAATGTCTCGTAGTAAGCAAGCTTGTGCTGGTCTGTCAGACATAAAACTGCTCTTCAGCTACTTGCAACTTTTTCAGGTTACAGACAAGGTACAAAACTTTGGTTTATATACACATGGTTGTCCATCTTTTTATTTATTTATTTTTTTGCTGCTGTAATGTTATGTTATTTCCAGGTAGTGTTTGACCTCAGTCTTGCTCGGGGTCTGGACTATTACACAGGAGTTATATATGAAGCAGTGCTGTGTCAGGCTGGTGCAGCGTCCTCCCCCGCTGACGTTCATAATAGTACTTTTAGTGTTGAATGTGTTAGTGTGGGGAGTGTTGCTGGAGGGGGTCGCTATGATGGATTGGTTGGCATGTTTGACCCCAATGGTAAGAAAGTGCCATGTGTGGGTGTCAGCATTGGCATTGAGAGAATCTTCTCTTTCATGGAGCAAAAAGCTGAGGTATGTGTGAAGTCAGTTTCAGAGCCATACTTGTTTTTTTCTTCTAAACACTTTTTCATTTAATTTTATTTTTTGCTTACTGTCTAAATTGGGCATACGATCAGTTTCTTAGGAGTGGTTTTCTTTAGGATTTAGCGTTGAAGATACGCACAACCGAGGTGCAGGTGATGGTGGCATCTGCGCAGAAGAACCTGATGGAAGAGAGGCTAAAACTTGTCACAGAACTTTGGAACGCTGGAATCAAGGTTAAGATTTTCTTTCTACTGTATTTAATCTGCAAGAATTGAGTTGAGTTGTTGATGCATCTTTAAAGTGTTGTTTAGGTTTTGACAGTATCTCCACAACGAAACAGACATAACTATGCAGAGCTTTGTCACTATCTGACAGAGACCCAAACAAGACTATATGGAAACTGATACGATCAATAATCAGTTGGGGTTTGACAGTATGCCAAAATTCATGCTATATGGATAGGAAAATGCAAAAGTTTTTTGTAACTAGGAGGAGACTTAATGACAGTTAAAATGAAACGTGAAAAAAATTGCTAACTCTTAGCAGTAAAGCCGATGCCAGCCGACTTTGGGCAAGTGGTGGGTTACTCTCATAAACTGGTCGCTGTCAGTTTCAGGGCTTAAAGAAACAAACAACCTTTCACATTAAATTTAATCTTAAAATAGCCTACCATGCATGTTTTTGTGGGAGGGAACTTTTGCACATGGGCTAAACCTACACATGCCCAGGGAGAACATGCAAATGCCTTAAAATATGGAGTATCTGAGACTCAAACCCAGAACCTCTCAACTTTAAAGCAGACATGTTCTATTTTATGGTGGTGTCTGCTGCTACTAATGTATTCAATGAAATAAAAGTATATGTTCTATAAAGTTCAACATCTAAAATGTTTTTTTTTTTTTTTAGATATTTTTAATGACATACCTGCATAAAGTATAACAGGACTGAAAGGATATGTTCCAAAAATGCATCCAAAGCAATATAATTATAAATTACAGAACATGAAATTCAAAATTCTTAGTGTTTTTATTAATTCAAAAGAATTTACGTGGTAATAAATTATTTGCTCCCACTGAATTAAAAAAGTACAAATTTGACACACCAGGTCAGCCTTTAAGCATCTTTAAAACAATTATCTGAGAGCAATTGAGGTATGTAGCCTTTTTTCCAATATAATGCTGAACTGATTAAAGTTTTTATTACAAGCCAGAGGTATGAAAGTTCAAATGCGAATTGCAGTTACGTTTGGAAGCATGAAATTATGACCTCTTGAAAGAGTCGTCACTGTGCTCTCGGGGTAATTTTGGTCAGTCAGCACACATGAGTAGGTTCACAATTGTCTTTGTTTCCACACTGATATACAGTGAGTACGGAAAAAAATCAGGCTCCTTAAATTTTTCATGACAGCAATCCCTCGTTTTTCGCAGTTAATTGGTACCAGACCCACCTGCGAAAAGTGAAAAACCGCAAAGTAGTTTTTTTTTCTCCCCTTCATTTCTTTAATGTACACACAGCACCTCACATTGACAGAAAAGACAGATTTTATTGAAATTTGTCCAATTGAAATGTCACGCAGCCATAAGTATTCAGACCCTTTCCTGTGACACTGATATCTTACTCTGGTGCTGTCCATTTCTTCTGATCATCCTTGAGATGGTTCTGTACCTTCATTGGAGTCTATGATTTGGTATGCCTCTCATCATAGCAAATATTCCACACCAAAACACTAATATGATTGCATGCACCGTTACGGCCCTACTAAGCAGTACTTTGCTCATTTCAATATGGTTGAGTGTTAATAGGGCCTATGTTGTTATTTCTGTGCACATTTGAAGGCAGAAGTGCTATACAAGAAGAACCCCAAATTACTCAGTCAGCTACAGCACTGTGAGGAATCGGGGATCCCCCTTGTGGCCATACTTGGTGAACAGGAATTGCAAGATGGTGTTGTCAAGCTCCGTGTTGTGGCCACTAGAGAGGAGGTAACTGCAGTTTTATTATTCAATCAGATCAATCTATCCAAAGCTTTTACTGTCATTATATGACTGTGCATACAAAATAACAGCCGCTTCTCCACAAGCTGTTTGAACCAATAAAATCAAATAAAATATATCTTAAAGATGAGGTAAAGTAACTCAGATAAAAATATTTAATATCAGAATTCAGACTCCTTTCAAATATTTCAAACTTTTTTTCGTAATTGTGACCTAGAACCTGTACAACCAAATGGTGAAAAGTAAAATCTTTGAGAGGGGAAATAAAAATAGAGTAATTAATGAGACCAGTGAAATGGTGGCACTGGTTCTAAACTCCCAATTAAAATGAGTTTGAATGTGATCAATAACTTACTATACCCAGCCACATCCCCAGTTATAAAAGTCTGTGTGCAGTTTTGCAACCACATTCTGTTTTTACCTCCACTCTATTTTTTTTGCCTGTTGAGTTAAACAATTTAGGTCATATTAGTGGTGGAAAAAGTTTTGAAGTACTGCAATTTATCTTGCTATTTTTTTTATACCACAAAAACCTGGAATTGAAGCAGAGCCATGTAAACATAACACTTAATAAAATTAGATGCTCAATGAGAGAGTGTACATATTATTATTAAAATATTCTCCTCCATAAGTATAGGAATGGAAAGGTCACATTGTTTTTGTTTTGTACAGAATACATTTGGGTTTACAGTCAAAAAAAAGACTATGAAAAGTTCCCAAGCTTTGATTTATTTTTTTTATTTTTATTTTATTCATGTTATATATTGTGTTAAGCGACTCTAGACAGACCACCTTTAGTTTGAACCCACTAGCTTTTCAAGTGAGCAACAATATTGGCTGACAAACGTTTCTAGTTGCTGTTGTGGTGCCTCTTAGATTTACTGATTACTTAAGCGTTAAATAGCACTTTTTTGGGGATTTGGGTTTTACCTTTGAAGACTGGAGCTAGGCGATATAACATTATGCCTTTATCTAGATATACATTAAAGATATTAATCCCGAAAAGTAAAATAGTATCACCATGTGTACTTTTCATGCTCATGCTCCATGTCCAGGAGACCCCAACTGCATCCACCCTTTAGAGTTTTGCGTTGATCGACTGCTAAAGCCACCCGATCCAATGATAATCATCTGACTGAGTGCAGCCCAGGCACACACAAAAACCATACACGTGCTCTAGAAGAGGAGAAACAAAAACGAGCTTGGATAATGAGCTTGGTGCAGTATCTGCTTGGGTAGATTTAGCAGGCAAGAACGAGTCTTCTTCAATTTGGAGGTATTTTAGCTTTAAAAGAGAGGCTTTAGAACAGAGTGAGTTTTTGTGCAGGACTTGAAGAGAATTGCGATGACGCAAGATATCTCAACGAAACACCATCACCGTGTAATTCATGTGCAGTCCAATGAGCATAAAAGTGGCGATTTCTTGGTCATCCAAAGCGAAGTTTGATTGCCGACGCGTTTAATAGGGTTATGCCTTATGAATCAACGTCCACCAGGCACAAAGACATTACATATGCTACAGCTTACGACATAGCAAAAGAAATGATACCAGTGTACACAGTAACAAAAGTGGGCTTTCAGGAAATGGTTCACACGCTGAACAAACGTTACTACATACCATCCCGGTCACATTTTGATTCGAGTGGTGATTCCAAAAATTTGCATCCATCCATTTTCTGAGCCACTTATACTCACAAGGGTCCTGGGAGTGCTGGGGCCTATCTCAGCTGTCATCGGGCAGGAAGCAGGGTACACCCTGAATTGGTTGCCAGTCAATTGTAGGGCAACTGGAGACAGACAACAGTCACAATCACACCTAGGGGCAATTTACAGTCTCCAATTCATGCATGTTTTTGGGACGTGAGTACAAACCGGAGTTCCCCGAGAAAACCCCCGCAGGCATGGGGAGAATCTGAATCAGCTTTATTGTCCATCTGTGTATCAACACAAGAAATTTGTCTCCGGTAGTCGGTGCCTCCCTGGTACGACATTCAGGACAAAGAACAAACTAAAAAGAGCAAAGGACGTGAGACATTCAGTTACAGATGTGGAAGATGCAGTCTTCATTTAGAAAAGTTAAGTGTGCGTCAACGCCCCACATTATGTTAAGCTTATACAGAGTGCCCTTACCCGATTGCAGTTCCTGTTATAGACCAGTGCAATGACAACTGTGCAAAGGGAGGAGTTTAAAGTGACGAGTTATGCGAGTCAACAGAATAAATTACTAATACTGATTCACCAGCAGAATATGAGGGTGTCTTAAAAATGGCACAAGGCAGATCAGCAAAATTGTTCACTGATCAATGATCAGTGAAATTGTTCGCTGATCAATTTAATTACTTAATTGCTAGAGGGAAAAAAACTGTTTCAATCCCTGCTAGTTTTGACTTGCGTTGATTGGTAGCATCTACCCGAAGGAAGGAGCTGCAAGAGGAGGTGACCAGGAGGTGGAGGGTCCAAAAGGATCCTGCCTGCTCTGGACCTAGTTCAAGTCGCATGCAAGTCTTCAATAGCGGGTAGAGTGGAGCCAACAATCCGTTCAGATGTCTTGATCGACCATTGCATTTGGAGTTTTTCCTTTTTGTGGCACCACCCTGCCTCAGTCTGCACAGACCACCTTGCTCCAGTTTTCACAAAGCTCTTCAGCAGATCTCTAAAATTGTGCACAGTACTATCCCGCTTCAAATGCTGCACTCTCATCCTGTTCCCCAAGAAATCTGCAATCTCAGGTCTGAATGACGACAGGCCTATCACATTGTCTGTGGTCATGAAGTCCTTTTGAACGCCTTGTGCTAGATCACCATAAGATTGTCATAGGTCCCCCACTGGACCCACTGCAATTTGCTTACCGTGTAAACAAGTCATGGGATGATGCAGTGAAAATGGGACTGCACTTCACCCGAGAACTCCTCAAAGGCATGGGTTCTTATGCGAGGATCCTCTTCATCGACTTAGCCTCCGCGTTCAACACCTTCATCCCCAAACTCCTGTCCGCCAAGTTTTTCCAACTCAGCGTCTCGCCTGCCATCTAGCAATTCATTCACAAATTCCCAGCGGAGAGGACACTGCAGGTTAGCCTGGGGGCCACCACGTCATGCACACATACCATCAGCACCGGGACATCCCAAAGTTGTCCTTTCCCAATTGCTCTTCTCTCTCTACACAAAGGACTGCACCTCAACGCACCCGGCTGTCAAACACCAGAAGTATGCAGCTAACACCAGTCATCGGCCCCATCAAAGATGGCGACTAGTCTGCATATCGACAGGAAGTGGAAAACCTGAAGCTTTGGTGTGGCCGACACAACCTGTAGCTGAACGCAGTACAGATTGATGTAGAGATGATTGTGGACTTCACCCTAGCTCCCCGTCATGCTGTCCAACTGTACTATCTCAATCGTAGAGACCTTTCAGTTCCTCAGAATCACAGTCTCACAGGACCTGAAGTGGTAGATCAGCATCAATTCTATCCTCAAAAACGCCCAGAAGATGTACTTCCTGTGGCTCCGAAGAAAGCATGGTCTGCCACGAGACCTGCTGAGGCAGTTCTACACAGTAGTAATCGAATCAGTACTGTGTACCTCCCGTCACAGTCTGGTTTGGTGCTGCCATAAAAAAGGGACAAACTCCGACTGCAACGGACAATAAACTGCTAATAGGATATTCTGTACCTTTACACCTACCCTTGAAGACCTGCACGCTACCTGAACAAGGACAAAATCGTCTGACTCTCCACATCCTGACTACCAACGCGTCAAGCTCCTTCTCTTGGGTAGGCACTGTTGAGCAACACAAACCAACTAGGAGCCATTCCAAGAGCTTCTTCCCCCTCATAATTTACTTAAACAGCTCACGTAAAATTCATTTCCAACATGCTGCCAATTTTCTGTCTTGAGTTTGTCACATTCTAACCAGGCCAGTTGTTATTATTATTTTTATTATATATCATACTGTACATTACTCGTCCACTCACTGTAGTAATCTCACCGCGTCACCATCTCCACGTGTTGTTGACCAATACTAACCTGAGTAGCATCTGCTCCCCTTCCACAATCTGAGGAATATCTGAAACGCGTACAATCGACAATGTCCTCTGACTGCACAACTAGTCCCTTTAAACTGCATACATTCCTTGAATTCTTGACGCCCTTTGCGCAATTGTCATTACACTGGACTATTGCTCTGTTAGGCACTCTTAACCCCTCTAAATGCTAGAGGTCTCTGCATCCTTTGCACAATTATTTTAAAAAAATTGTTCCATCATTGCCAGATTACTAGCAGCCTTTATTACTCTGTGACTCTTGCCACAATGTCTTTCTGTTGTCTCCAATAACACCCTAGACCATTGTTATACTTCCATGAAAAACATATTGTGCAATTCCTTGCGTACCCATTGGCTCCTCTGATCACTGCTTGTTTTAGGCAAGGACTTAAATGTGCAAAGCCTTTAGTAAATTCAGTTAAAAAGTGGACCAACGAGGCCAAATTAAAACTTCAAAGCTGCTTTGACTGTACAGACTGGAGTGTTTTTAGAAATTCAGCGCGTAACCTATTGACCACACTGATAGTGTTACCGCGAATGTCAGTTTTTGTGAGGAGGTATGTGTTCCAACAAAATCCTTTCGCGCGTTCAATAACAACAATCTGTGTTTTTTAGCCAGAGTTTGGAAACTCTGCCAGACTAAACGGATTGCATATCGCAGTCGGGTCTGGGCTCTCTACAATCGCACTACAAATCAGCTGACTAAAGAAATTAACATTGCAAAGAGAGCCTATGCAGTTAAAGTGGAAAAATATTTCAACGCTCACTCCAAATCAGTTTGGTGCGATCTACAATCGCTCATTAACTACAAGCGACGTTCACCACCAGTAGAAAACAAGAGCGGGCTAGCCGACGACCTAAACAGCTTTTACTGCAGATTCAAAATAGACACTTCCACACTACGCACCCACCAAGCCGCACAACCTTTCTCTTCACCGTTTAGCATCCATGAAGGAGACGTTAGATCTTCATACAACAAAAGATCAACAAAGCACAAGGCCCAGACCTTGTGTCCCCATCCTTCATCAAAGTTTGCACAAGAGCAACTTGTTCTTCGCAAAGATCTTCAACAGGTCTCTAGAACTGTGTCAAGTACCAGCCTGCTTCAAACGCTCCACCATTGTACCGGTCCCCAGAAAAGCAGCAGTTTCAGGTCTTAAGGACTATGGGTCTGTTGCCTTGACATCTGTGGTCATGAAGTCCTTGAACACCTTGTGCTGGGCCACCTCAAGAGCATCACAGGTTCCCAGCTGAAACCACTAGTTTGCCTATCAAGCTAACAGGTCTGCAGGTGATGCAATCAATATGGGTCTGCACTTGGACATCGAGACTGCGTTCAACACCATCATCCCTGAACTCTTCTCCTCTAAACTTCTCCTGCTCGGTGTCTTGCCTACCATCTCCCGGTGGATCGACAACTTCCTTACGGGCAGGCACAACAGGTGTGGCTAGGGGACACCGCAGAATCAGCACTGGCGCAACCCAAGGTTGTGTCCTCTCACCTCTGCTCTTCTCGCTCTACACTAACAACTGCACCTCATTGTTTGAAGTTTGCATGTAAATGGAATGTACAAACGTTACACAATGTGGGACATAGTCTCTCCAGCGTGTCTTGGGTCTCCTTCCGGTTGGACATGCGCGGAAGACCTCACCAGGGAAGCGCCCGGGAGGCATTCGAATCAGATGCCCCAGCCACCTCATCTGGCTCTTCTCAATGCGGATGAGCAGTGGCTCAACACTGAGCCCCTCCCAGATGATCAAACTTCTTACCCTATCTCTAAGTGAGAGCCCCAACACCCTGCGGAGGAAACTCATTTTGGTCGCTTGTATCCGGAATCTTGTTCTTTAGGTCATGACCCACAGCTAGTACCCATAGGTGAGAGTAGGAACGTAGATCAACTGATAAATTGAGAGCTTCGCCTTTCAATTTAGCTCTCACCTTACCACAACGGACCGATACAAAGTCCGCATCGCAGACGCTGCACTGATCCGCCTGTCGATCTCCCGATCCATTCTTGCCTCACTCGTGAACAAGACTCCAAGATACTTGAACTTCTCCACATGGGGCAGGATCTCATCCCCCGATCCGGATAGGGCACACCACCCTTTTCCGACTGAGTACCATGGTCTCAGATTTGGAGGTACTGATTCTCATCCCAGCTGCTTCATACTCCAGTGAGCGTTGGAGATCACGGCTTGATGAAACCAACAGAACCACATCATCTGCAAAGAGTAGAGATGTGATCCTGAGGCCACCAAACCGGACACGACACCGTTCACGCCTCGGCTGCGCCTAAAGATTCTGTACATAAAAGTTGTGAACAAAATCGGTGTCAAAGGGAAGGCTTGGCAGAATCCAACTCTCACTGGAAAATAGTCAGACTTGTTGCCAGCAATGTGGACCAAACTCTGAGAGTGGTCATACAGGGACCGAACAGCTCATTACCGAACAGGCAAGATTACTGGCTTTCACAGATGTGTAATGTCTTCTTTAAGAGGCTCCCTTGTCTTCGACTCATTACCTGTATTATTGGCAGCTGTTTGAACTCATCATCAACAACAGCTGTCCACAACCTCCAGCAGTCACACAACAAACTCAACTAAGGCCAAGACATAAGAGCTGTCAGAGGACACCCGAAACAAAATTGTAGACCTGCACCAGGCTCGGAAGACCTAGGGCTGTCCCTGGGCAACACAGACTTTCAACTCCCTCCAAAGATTTTCTATGGGGTTGAGATCTGGAGACTGACTAGACTACTCCAGGATCTTGAAATGCTTTTTACGAAGCCAAGGCCAACACAACAAAGGACTTCAACAGGGAGACAAAGTGGAAAGTCTTTGACTGGCCAAGTCAATCGTCGGATCTTAAACCCATTAGCACGTTTTACCTCCTTAAGAGGAGACTAAAGGGAGAAACCACCAGAAACAAGGACTTAAAGAGGCTACAATCAAGGCTTGGAAAATCATTTCAAATGAAGAATACAACAGTTTGAAGTCAGTGGGTAACAGCCTTGATACCATGATTGCAAGTAAGGGTTATGCCACCAAATAGGTTCTTCACTTCTGTTCCAATACTTTTGCATTCTTGGAAAGTGTTTGGCTTCAAACAAAAGGTGCACCTTCCAGAATTGTTTATGAAGTAGATGTAAATACAATTTAATATAAAATGGGATTCATTTGGCGGGCACTATATACTAAGCCATTATGAACAAACATTTAAGATTTGGTGTGGTTATTTCAGTTTTAATTTATTCAGAAAAATACAATGAAAGCTTGAAGTTTACATACTAAAACACTTCATTTTTTTGTCTCATTGTCTCATGTCAAATCAGACATACTCTCCTGTTTCAGGTCACTTGAGATCACCAAAGTTAGAAATAAAATGAGAATTTTATGTTGTCTTCAACGTCAAATGTTTGCATACATATCCCTAGTATCGAGTGTCATTTCCTTTGAACAGCTTGACTTGGGTCAAACATTTTGGGGAACCTTCCACAAGCTTCTTGACAGTATTATGCTGGAATCCTGGCCCGTTCCTCTTAACAGAACTGGTGTAACTGAGTCAAGTTTATCGGTTGTCGTTATTGCAATCACCTTTTCAGATCTCCCACAACTTTTTGATGTGATTCAGATCAGTGCTTTGTGATAGCCACACGAAAACATTGAATTTATCCTCAAGCAACATTGTATAATGTTGCCTGTATGCATTGGGTCATTGTCCATTTGGAAGACCCATTTGTGTCGAAGTTTGAACTTCCTGGCTGATGTCTTCAGGTGTTGCCTTAAAATCCCCATGGAATGTTTTTTTTTCTTCATCGTGCCATATATTTTATGAAGAGCTTCAGGTCCTGGTGCAGCAAAACAGCCCCACAACATGATACCGCCAACTGCATGTTTCACAATTGGTATGGTGTTCACAGGTCAACAAGCTTTCCTCTTTTTGCTCCAGATGTATCATTTGTCATTTTGGTCAGACAACTCTACTTTCCTTTCATCAGACCACAGGATATGTCTCCAGGAGTTAAGATCTTTTTTTTTTTTTTTTTTAAATAATTCAGTCTGCAATCTGTAGCCCGATCCCAACCCCAGATAAATGCAGAGGGTTGTGTCGGGAAGGGCATCCGGCGTAAAACTGCCAAACAAATATGAGCATTCATCTAAAGAATACCATACCGGATTGGTTGTGGCCCAGGTTAACAACGCCCCCACATCCCGCGCTGTTAACCTGCTGGGCACCAGTAGGAGAAAAGCAGATTTGTAGGCAGAAGAAGAGGAATGCACAGAGCCTACAACTGAGTGTAGGGACTTTGAATGTTGAGACTATGACAGGAATATCTCAGAACTTGGTTGACATGATGATGAGGAGAAAGGTTGATATTTTGTGTATCCAAGAGAGCATGTGGAAAGGTAGTAAGGCTAGAAGTTTAGGATCAAGGTTTTAATTTTTTTACCATGGAGTATATGGGAAGAGAACTGGAGTAGGTGTTATTTCAAAGGAAGAGCTGGCTAAGAATAAAGTTGATGAGCCACCCAATGCAGGTATGGGAAAAAGTCGTGGAGGCTAGACTAAGGACAGAGGTAAGTATCTGCGAGCAGCAGTATGGTTTCATGCCTAGAAAGAGTACTACAGATGCATTATTTGCCTTGAGGGTGGTAGTGGAAAAGTACAGAGAAGTTCAGAAGGCGCTACATTGTGCTTTTGTGACCCTAACCCTAAACGTGATCCGTCTGTGGAGCAGAACACAATGGCAATTCATTGTGTTGATGCATCTCTTTCCGGTCAAACATGTTTTTCCTGTGGACTGGCAGCGATGTGCCCGTTACTGGAGTATCTGTCGAGTCCAGTTCTGGAAGTCTATATATAAGGGCAACCATATAGAATTTCAAATGGGGATAATGTTTTTGCTTCGGCTGGCACTATCCTCATTGCCGTTGCAACGATTGAAACACAGTCAGGCCATTGTCTTTTTGTTTACCTCATTGTTTTTATGAGTCTAGTTTGACAGTTCCGTTTGTTCGTTCAACGAGCCCAGCAGATTTCGGATGATACACGCATTGACGCTTTAAGTCCATTTTTAGCAGCTGTCCAACTTTTGTCACAGCGTCATTCACAAAATGTGTGCCATTGTCACTTGGAATCACACTTGGAATGCCAAACGTTAGAATAATATGATTACACACTGCTTTTACAACTGTCTTTGCATCAGCATGCGCTGTTGGAAACAATTCAACCCATTTGGAGAACACATCAATTATCACCAAACAATATCGTATCCCTAATGCTTCGTTTAACTCAATGTAATCCATATGGATTGTGTGAAATGGTTCTGGAGGTAGAGGAAATGTTCCTCTTCGTGGTCTTAAATACCCTTGTGCATTATTTTTTTAAACAAATAATTGTTTGCAAAAAATTTTTGAAAAGTGTGTAAACCCATGTGTGTGATAATACTGTTGTCAATGCCACCATCCCCCCTGTTGACACATGACTCAACCCACGTGTCAATGTTGCTGCCCATCCAAACAATGATATTGGCATCCAGGGATTTCCATCGGCCAATTTGCTAACCCCGTCCTTGTCAATTTTCGCACCTTTGTCCTCCCAATGTGTGCGTTCAGTGAGTGGTGCTATTTTTTGACGTGAAATCAAAATGTCATATTGATTTAGTGTGTGTTTTTGTTACCTCTTTCACCAGTGCTGTGTCAACCATGGGGAATCCCTGGGCTGCAGCCTTGGCTGCTTGATCAGCTAGTCTGTTAGGAATTTTGATAGGGTCATTTCCTGCTAAGTGAGCTTCACATTTACAAATGGCTTCTTTGTCCGGCAGTTGTACTGCGTCCATTAACTGCTGGAGTAGTGCCTTGTGAGCAACTTCTTTAGCTGTTGTGGTAATAAAGCCCCGGAACCATCCTGATTGTGTTTCTTCAATGTCGTCGTCGATGTGACCCAAATTTTGTGTGGAATCGTTGTTTGTGTCCCTCCAGTCATATTGTTTTGGCTTCGCAAGTGAAATGTGTGGATGCTGCCCGGGAGGGAGCAGCGCTTTCACTTCCGCGGTGAGTCAGACAGTCGCAAAACTCCACCTTCCTTTCCAATAAATGGAATTGACTTGCACTTCTTTTTCAGCCAATTCCAAAAACAATTTGGTGTAGTCTGGATCAGGGCCCAGGGATTCTTTGTACCTAATGGTGACGTAAATTACTTCGATACTGCATGTCGCCTCCCGGCCGGACCCTCCCCTGAGCTACTTTTAGTGAATTTTCAACGCCACATTCCTCTTCAGGCAAATCCAGCGACCAATAATAATGTGCCCCATTTTCTTTAATTTGGATGTTAGCTTCCATTCGCCCCTGTTGATCAATTACGATGCTAATCTCTAATTGTGTCAATGCGACGCGACCTAATAAATTGAGCGGGCACCATGCCTGTGGAACTGCTTCCACATTCGCCTTTTTATTTGGGTCGTCGGGACTCCGCAACTTGATAGTATGGGACAAAACTAAGGGTTGAACTAAACCATGAGCTCCGCATGTAAACCTTTTTTCGGCTTGGTTTAACTGTCGCGGGGTCCCATTTTCCTAAAACAGTCACATCAGGGCCCGTATCAACTAGGAAAACAGTTGTTTTTTCCTGGACTAGTAAAGTTAATTCTGGTTTCATCATGGGTTCAGTCTGATGACGCATTAAATAATTTTCGAGGTCAAACGTGTTTGTCTTTCTCAACATTTTCATCATTATTGCTATCGGAGGAGTTCAGAGGGTGGGTAACCAATCTGCGGTCCGCGGCCCCTCTGGAGTCCCGGCCTAGTCATTCATCATCAGATGAATCGTCAACATGGCATCATGTTTTGCTGTATGGTGTAGAAATTATAGGATATATTTTCAGGTATATTTTATATCTATACTGTAATATGTATAATGTGGGGAAAAGGATAATTTTAGATGTCTTTTTACTGAATAGTTCACTTAATTCATTTGTCTTGACATAAACTGGCATATTTTAATGACAAATGTGATTTTGTGCTATCCAGTGATGGGGGATGCGGGGCAAAGAAATCTGGGCTTGGCCCTCAGGGAACTTCTGCCCAATTTTTTTTTTTTTTTTTGGTCAGGACTTACAAATTTTACTTTCAATTTTTGTCTGAATTTTGTTCAGAGATATCGCCAGAATGCACCACAGCCATCCATTTTTTTCAAAAATTTCATGGTGCTCACATTTGTATTTTCAGGAATTTTCACAAAAGTCCCCTTCCATCTCTAAGACCAGAAGCCGGTGAAAGGATTTGTTTTGAAATTCGAACAATTATTGTCCCACAGTCCAACAGCAAGTTTTCAATTGTGACAAGACTGGCATGTTTTGCAAAAAGATGCTTTATCGTTCATTCATCCCAGCAGAAGGAAAAGAAACTCCAAGGCCACAAGCCGATGAAGGACCGCTTTACACTCTCTTTGTGCCCAATGCACGTGGGGTTATTAAAATTAAGCAACTCTGAAAATCCCAAATAATTCAAAGCTCACAAAATCTTGAAAGAGAAACTTCTGATGTGGATGGCTAATGCCATGGCCTGGGTCACCTGACTTTTTTTATGTTTGAGTTGTTGAACTTAGTGTTTGGCCCTGCTCTGAAGAAGTTTCTAGAAGAAAACAATCTTCATGAAGTGCCTCCTCATTCTCGACAATGCACCTGCCCACCCGCCCAGCCACGACGATGATATTCTGGAGTTCTTTCATTCGGGTGCTGTATCTCCCACCTAACACAACTCCTCTCCTCCACCCCATGGACTAACAAGTAATTTCAAATGTAAAGAAGCTCTTTACGAAATGGTGGTTCAAGCGGTGTTTTGACATCACCGATAACACACACCTTACCTTTCGTGAGTTTTGGAAGGAGGACTTCGACATTGTGGTTTGCCTCAATCGAATTGACATGGCTTGGCGGGAGGTGACCACACAAACCCTTAATGCAGCCCGAACAAGCTATGGCCTCATGTTCTTGCTCCACGAGATTTTGAGAGGATTGAAGTGGAGACTTGCCCTGAAGTTGAGGAAATGTTCGCTGAAAAGCTCATGGAGTTTGATGTTGATTAGGAGGACATCAACAAGTTGGTTCAGGAGCACAGTGAGAATCTTTCGACAGAGGAGGTGGAGGCGATGCAGCACATGGCGATGCAGTAGCAGTTTAAAGAGGATGACGTAGAGGAGGAGGCCACCATTATTCTATCAGCCAGAATCAAAGAAGTGTTGACAAAATTCCATGAGATTTCTGACTTCATTCAAAAACTAGTCGGGCCATTACTCACTTCGATCACGTGTGCCTTGCACATTTCCACAAGATTATTAAAAGACGTCAAAAGCAAACAACCATGGATTTGTACTTTATGAAGCATTGAAGTTTAAAAAAAGTTAATGTTGGTTTTGAGTTCAGTTTGTGGAAATGTATCAACATTTGTGGAATTAAGTTGTGCTTGCCTCCTCCTCCTGTCCCTCACGATGCCTTTTTGCTCGCCACGCACCCTTCTCTGCATCACTGCTTGCCTTTAGTTTTATGACTATTATTGGTTTAATAATACTGCATATTTATGTGGTCATACTTTGCAATGATATGCAACGGCACTGCATAAAGTGGAGCAGATTCTAATATTTTCGTGTACTTATTCATAGTGGGATATAGAGGAACAGTAGGATTGCAGTATGATGCAATACAGTTGTAGACCACAGCAAAGTGCATGTGTACTGTATATTTTGCAGTAGTATTAGAGATCTGGATGATTCCTGATGTTACAAAATGTGGTCCACAGCCATGTATTTTTAGTTATTGTACCAAAGATGTTTACTGTCTAAACCCCATCAGCTCTTCTTGCTTGTTTCCAACAGGTTGATATTTCAAGATCTGATCTTGTCGAAGAGATCAGGAGGAGGACCTGAGGCCTAATTCAGCCACGAATGCATCTTCTCGGTTCACCCAAACATGGCACAGTTCTGTCCAGTCTTTAACAGTTAAACATCTTGTCAACGCATACTAATAAAAATTTGAGTGGGTACACATGAACCTCACGTTCACCAAATTATTTTAGTATCCATTTCTCAGTTTTCCCGTATTTATATATATATATATATATATTATATATATATATATATATATGTATGTATGTATGTATGTATGTATATATGTGTGTGTGTGTGTGGGTGGGTGTGTGTATGGGGGGGCAATGTGAGAAAGGATTAGATTTCACTGTTATGTACCCGGACAAATGTATTAAAACTATAATCAACATAAAATGTTTGAGGCTCAAGTTTGTGTGTCAGATAGAAAAATCCATGTCCTGATGGGATGCTGTTAACTTTAGCAATGATAGTGAGGGGGAAAGATAGTCGAGTTGACTATCAATTCTTGACAAAAAATAAAATAAAAAAGGTGCTTCCCAATAACAAATTAAAACAATTTTGCCTGAAGCTCTGTACATCCATTTTTCCATTACGTTTACCTTCACCAGGGTCACAGGTTGCCTTCACCTTTGGCAGTCTTTTTTATTTTTGCTAACTTATCTTTTTGATGAATGTATAATAGATCACAGGTGATGTCTCTATGTTATTTTCCCCTTTGCAACTGCTGGATGTCTTGGAAACCTTTGGTAACTCAGCATTTGTATTGTCTGCATTACTCGATATGAGTAAAACAGTATACAAGTGAATGTACTGACCCATCCCAAGCAAAAGCTAGAACCTTCAGTAGTAAAGTTTTAGACATTAGAGCACACACTGCCTGTGGGTGCTGTGGTCTCGGGTGCAATGGGGAAAATCAGAATGAATTTCTGAACGGCGCGAGTGTGAAGCTATGATTGGCCATTGACTGCATGACATGAAGCAGTTTTGATCACAAAACAAGCGGACAAGAACTTCTGAGATCTCTTCCATGGGTGTTATTCTGAACCAAGTGGAGGAGATCCCAGCCCAGAATCTTTTTCAACCTTATACAGTGTCATGAAAAGGTATTTGCCCCCTCACATTTCACACACAAAATGTTTCACATCATCAAACCAATGTTTTAACTGAAAACCCAAGGAAATACAAAATACAGTTTTCAAATGAATCAATCAAGGCACACAAAAAAAATCCCAAACTTTATGGCCCCTGTGAAAGTTTTTAATTCGCGAAGTCGCTCTGACTTCACAAATTTGGAAAAGGGGTTAAATTTCACAAGCCATACCCAAACCTGATTACCACGATACTTGTTGAATCAAGAAATCGTTAAAATAGATTGTCAGAGAATGTGAAGTAGACAAGATGTCAAGAACCAATTCCTCATGCCATGATCCAAAGAGATTCAAAAAGAAATCAGAAAAAAAGTGATTTGAATCCATCAGACTGGAAAAAGGTTAGAAAGTCATTTCCAAGACCTTGGGGCTCCAGCGAACCACTATCAGAGCCATTAACCCCCAAATGGAGAAAATTGGGAACAGTGGCAAACCTTCCCAGGAGTGCATGACCAACTAAAATTACTCTGAGTGTGATAACGACTCATCCAGGAGGTTACAAAAGAAACATCTTAAGACCTGCAGACCTTGGTGGCCTCTGTGAAGGTCACTGTTCATCATTCTACCATCAGATAGACACTGGCTAACAATGGCATCCGTGGGAGAGTTCCCAGGCAAAACACCCCACTGTCATCAAAGAATACAAAGGCTCATCTCACATTTGGCAAAAAAACATCTGGATGATCTTCAAGACGATGGAGAAACATTCTGTGGACTGCTGAGTCAAAAAGTGAATTTTTTGGAAGGTGTGTGGTCCGTAACATCAGGTGTAAAAATGGAACAGTATTAGATTTAAAAAAAAAAAAAAAAGAACATTATACCAACAGTGAAGCATGGTGGTAGCAGTTTGATGGTCTTGTGGCTTCTTTGCTGCCTTAGGACCATGAAACAATTAATTCTGCTGTACACCAGAAAATACGGAAGGAGAATGTCTAGCGGTCAGTTTGTCCCCTAAAGTCACGGGGTTACGGATCATGGAGTAGGAAAACGATCTGAAAAACCTGAGGAAGTCCACCTCTGAATGGCTCAAAGAAAAAAAAAATTAAGGTTTTGGAGTGGAGTTTAAATCCAATTGAGATGTTGTGGTGTGCTCTTAAATGAGCAGTTCGTGGTATAAAAGCCTCCCAATATGACAGAATTGAAACAATTTTGCAAAGAAAAGATGGACAAAGGTCTTCCACATTGGTGTGAAAGTCATCAATATTTGCAAACGCTTGCTTTCAGTTATTGTTGCCAAGGAAGGCACAACCCGTTATAGGGTTCAGGAGGTAATTTTTCCACAGAGAGTTGTGAAGGTTAGCATTTTTTGTGTGTGCGCCTTAATAAATTGTATTGTCCCTTGAAAGCTGCATTTTGTATTTCCTTGGGTTGTCTCTTAGTGATATTTGTCTAGTTTACGCAGCTTATGGCAGTCAGAGACCGCTTCAGTGACGTGATCAGTGATATGGCGTCAAGTGAGAGCCAGGCTCACGCAACCCGGGACATTTAAAGTGCAATTTCTCAAAAAAAGAGAAGATGAACTTTTGCTTGTGAGAACGTGAGATGTGTATCTCTCACCATCTCTAGTCTGTTCTGCCCACATCTCCACGAATCCTCCTTTTATTTCCTTAGAGCAGTCCGCAACGCAACAAAACAAACATGACAAGTTCTGAGTGGATAAACAAAGCAACCTTGACAAAAAAACATCTTCACCATCCTCTTGAGATCGTCTTAAGTCTTTATGCTGTCTGTTGCATCGCTGGTGTTTCCACAGCACCCAATGTGCCTCCTAATTGCATTACATTGTTTAAGCACATCATAGCAAAAGAGCATTTAAAAGCAAACAAGAGAGTAAATATGAGAAGTTTATATCCATTTCTCCAACAATATTCAAATTGGTTTGATGATTTGAAACCTGTGTGTGTGTGTGTGTGTGTGTGTGTGTGTTGTGTGTGTGTGTGTGTGTGTGTGTGTGTGTGTGTGTTGTGTGTGTGTGTGTGTGTGTGTGTGGTGTGTGTGTGTGTGTTGTGTGTGTGTGTGTGTGCGCGTGCGTGCGTGTGTGTGATCGAGATTGGTGTGGGGGGACAAATAAGGAAAGGGGTGAATACCTTTTCACAGCACTTTAGTTTGTATTTTTTAATAAATTCTTAAACTTTTCATCCAACCAAATATTTTACTTCAACCAGAATTTAAAGACAGGGGAATAAAGTTTATAGAACCACTAGGTTATACCGGGGCCGTGACTTATCTTTGTTCTCTTTTCAAAATCTCTAAAAAATGGTGCCGTGACCCAGGTTCTTAAACACATACCCAGGGAGTTGAGATGAGACGTCTAAAAAGTACAGCACAACAAAGTTAAGCAGATAGCCTATTTCTAAATTTCAGCTGGATACTGTCTCCTCACATTCTCTCCTGGTGTATCCTAAATTTAAGTTGCACAAACCAAATTACAAATACAGGTATCTTTTTAAGATCTGAAAATGTAGGAAAATGTTGACTTGCCTGCATCTCTGTGAAAAATCTGTTAACGGCTCAGGTTGAAGTCTCTGGCAGCTGAGGTGTTCCTGCCAAAAATGGTTTAAAATCCATAGATTCAGCCAGCCCATGTATCGTTAAACATTGACAAATTCTAAAAGATAGAGATTCCTAAACTGCGTGACAATGGAACTTTAAATACCATTTGGAGGGAGTTGTATCTGGAAAGAGCTGTGAGGCAAAGAAGAAGATTGGTTTTGGATGTGGTGGAAGAGCCTGTGTACAAAATGAGCTACGTTGGCAAAATTTTCCTATTAGTTTGATGCTGAAATCCTGAGCTTGAGATGAACTTTCCAATAATGACAAGATCAATATGAACGAACAAAGTTATTAAACTTTGAAGTTCGGAAAAAACATGTCTGTTTTTTAGGAGAAACAATGGGAAATCTGTGACCAAAATGTGTTTCATGCCGATTAAAATGCCCATACTTTTAATTCTTTAGGTATGACTATGAAACTTTTGTGATAATGATCTTTGGTCCATCACTAGCCCCTTCCAATGCTATTTTCCTTGATGATCACTGAAGAGCACCAATTAAGCCTTAATTAGCAGAAGCAATTAGTAAAATCAGTTGATGGAAATAAACACAAACCCATGGTTATACCAAAATGATGTTTTATTTTCACATAATCATTGGCCTGTCCAGCCTTTTTCTTCCCCGCTTATCCTCACAAGGGTCGCTGGGAGTGCTGGACCCAATCCCAGCTATCAACGGGCAGGAGGTGGGGTACACCCTGAACTGGTTGCCAGCCAATCACATGGCACATAGAGACAAACAGCCACACTCACAATCCCACCGAGGAGCAATTTAGAGTGTCCAAATAAAGTTGCATGTTTTTGGGATGTGGGAGGAAACCGGAGTGCCCGGAGAAAACTCACGCAGAACAGAGAGAACATGCAAACTCCACACAGGGAGGACTGGGATTGAACCCGTGTCCTCAGAACCAACGCCTTTCCAGCTGAGCCACCGTGCTGCCTAATCATTGGCCTATCACCAGCCTATTCCAAAGCTATTTTTCATGATAGATCATGAAAATAGCTTATGAAGTGCGAATGTACGATTGAAATAAGTCTACCTTCATTGCCTGAATTGAATGTTTAAAAAATAAAATAAAAAGATTGGAATCTAAAATGGAAAAAAAAATAATTTACTCACCTTGACAAATGGTAAAACTGATTTTCCATGCAAATATGATAGAAAGCATCCATCCATCTTCTACCACTTCTCAGGGTCAGGTCATGGGGTCAGCAGCCTGAGCAGGGACATCCAGACTTCTCTTTCGCCAGCCACTTCATCCAGCTCTTCCGTAGGGATCCTGAGGCATTCCCAGGCCAACCAATAGACAAAGTATGTCTAGCGTCTCCTGGATTGTCCCCAGAGTCTCTTTCCAGTGGGACATGCCCAGAGGCATTCGGCATCCGGATCAGATGCCCCAGCCACCTCATCTGACTCCTCTCAATATGGAGGAGCAGCGGCTTAACACTGACCCCTCCTGGATGATTGAGGTTCTCACCCTATTTCTCAGGGAGAGCCTGGACACTGTGCAACGGAAACTGTCGGCTTCTTGTATCTGAGATCTTATTCTTTCGGTCACGACCCACAGCTTATGACCGAAGGTTGAGAGTAGGAAAGTAGATCGACTGGTACATTGAGTGCTTCGCCTTTTGACTTAGCTTCTTCTTTATCACAACAAACTGGAACAAATTCCCCATTCCTGCACACTCTTCACCAATCGACGTGTTGATCTCCTGCTCCATTCTTACCTCACCTGTGAACAAGACCCCAAGAAACTTGAACTCCCCCACTGAGGCCAGGATCGCATCCCTGCCTGCAAGGCATTTCTTCATTGCAGTCAGAAGCAGTTACTTAATACTATTTACAATTATTTCTACATTATCCTCCTGTTTATCCAACATTTGCTCAAATCCTTTAATCATCGAATGGATCACCCTTTTGGCTTACACTCGGAGGAAAATATAGCACTAATTACTTGTCATCTTCTGGATCAGAGAACAGGTCTGGAAGAGAAGTCATAATGTCATCATGGTGGTCAACAATATCACTGTCATTACTCTGTTGTGCCAATAGTGGATATATTTCTGCCAATTTTGAATTTGTCGGTGCAATAGCAGTGGTTATAAGTTGGTTAATGATGCCTTTATGCGGGGAATACAACAACATCCCCACAATGCAAGAATAGCTGCAAACAGCGATAGAAACTAGGACATAGAACACCAAATTTTTAGATTTTCCAAACTTTTTTTTTTTCTTCCCCACCACTCAGACCTGGCTGATGTGTTTACACCAGAGTGCTCCTTCATCTTGTGGTTCAGGGTGCGGAGGCCTTGAATGGCCCTTGTGCGTGACCCACCAGGTGCTGTGATATTTGGAATAAACAACACTGGTCACCGAACATTGAGCATTCGCCACCCTTCTCGGCCAGGAGCATGTCGACCACTATGCGGTTCTGGAATGTCATGAGTGAGGTTGCAGCTGGTTGTTCCCTTATGGCAATAAAGCCTGCTTCCGTATAATTACCTAGTTTCTGTACATTATAATGTATGTAGTTGATTCTGTCAACGTTTTTATAAAGTGTTATCATTAACAAGATGGATTCCCATCCTGCAGCAATCTTGTTAACCAAATTATACTGATCTGGTATGCAGTTGGGATGCCATTTGCATCAATGTATGTCAGATCTCCATCTTTCCAAGAGGACCTTCGCCTTCGGGACAACCCAAGGGGAGGTCCAAAGATGGATGCGGCCACTTGTATATCCTCTGCTTTGGATGGACACACAGTCACAGATAAGAGCAGTGATACCAGTGTTCACGTTCCTGGTGTATTTATCAGTGTCTCATTAGACTTTTGACCAACACACCACCACAACAAATCGCTGCCTGGGAGCAGTGGGGCAGTTTGCAGATGGATATCATGACACCATGTTTTGTTGAGAGTTCCCACCTTAAAATCTGTCCCTGTAAAGCTAACACAGGAGAAATTAGCCAATTCAACATTAGTAGAAAATATCAGTTTCTCATTTACTGCCTTTGTTGTTGGATAAACACTTTTACATTTCTGACAAGTGGTGTTAGTTGTTTTAGTCATTACCTCCAGGGTACATTGTGTTGGGTTTTCTGTTGGAATGACACGCATTAGTGGCCCAGGGCCCATGCATGTGATGTAACTATAGTTTACCTTTTTAGCTGCATTCTACATTAATAACAACCAGTTTTGTTTCCTATTTGTAAAAAATGATAATTATAATAATGAAAAAATGTTCCTCAGGCTTTTTCGGTTAAAATACTCCCTCCATAGTATACGTACTCTTTTGTATGACATCCGGGTTTAAGGTAGCATTAAATTGGCAAATGGTGAGAAGTGGGGGTTTCATTTAGCATAAACCCAAAGATGGAATCCCCAGCAATTAGACTCTGCCAAGGAATTGAAAAAGTGCTGAACTGATTCACTGGGAGGCACACATGGAGTCCTCCTCTCATGCCTCGGTGACTCCCGCATAGTTGTTTACCAATGTTATTTGAAATGAGGTTGCACCTCTTTATCTTATGTGTGGTAGGCATAGTTGACTGAGTATAATTATTAGTTCTGTTGTCACGTATTTTTGTCAGCTTTACAGGTGTCCAAAAGTAGCATATTGAACAAAAATATAATTTCGGCTATCAATGTTGCAGCCCAACATGCGATCATATTATTTAGCCATTTCGAAGTCATGTCGACCAAGTCACCCCTAAATGAGTCAAGTGTCGTTTAAATCTTCACCAGTCTTCAGGTATTTTCAGATACTATAAATCTGCACCCACCGTATGCTGGACTTTCCTCACCTTTCCTCTTGGGTGACTCAGCTGAGATGACCTTTTATAGTGTGTAAGGTGTATCCACGTGTTTTTATCTGCTATTTTGTCCTTGTCATTCAGCTCTTGCTCAGTCTACGCCAGTGTTCGGGTAAAACTGCATGTACACTTGATGTTAATTCATTAACAGACATGGGATGAATAGACAAATGGCAGTAATAAGGTTATTAAAGCACAGTAACTTGTTACATTTTTTTATCTGATGGTGTAGTGCAGGGATGTCAAACTCATTTCTCTTGCGGGCCACGTTGTAGTTCGGGTTTCCCTCAGAGGGACATTTCGAGTGAAGGCAGCGTGGGATCGATTCCCACTCAGTGATGGTGTCGACATCTGCACTGCGACTGGCTGGCGACCAGTTCGGGGTTTAGTCTGCCGCTGCCCGAAGTTAGCTGGGATTGGCTCCAGCTCTCTCTCCGAATAAATGCAGAAGGGTTGCGTCAGGAAAGGCATCCAGCATAAAAAATTCTAAAAGACAGTTACTGCTGCACCACCATGACAATGGCACAAAAATGGCTTTACACATCAATGCTGATAAAATTCCCAATTTGTTTCTAGTCCTATCAAATTGATGCATGTGAAATTTCCTCGTGACACACCATTAGAAAACAGTTTTTTTGGTTTTCAAGAGAAGTTAATGGATACACAGAATCCCCCAACTTTTTTTTTTTTTTTGCATTCGTTATCGATTAATAGCATTGGTATTATCTCTGGATTTGTGCAAACAATCTTTTGACACGTTTTTTGTATCTAGTTATCCAATTTGTTTTGTTTGTTGTTCTATTATTTTGGGGTGGGACCTTGAGTGGTTCCTACAGGTACCACTCAAACAGAAAAATGAAAATAACGGCTAGCGTTTTCATCCAACACCCAACAGTAAAATTTTATTGTTTAGTTGCCATTATGACAGCGGTCTCACTCCCATGTGTAACCGGACTACAGTGACCTTGGCAGTGGGAATGAGAACAGCTATCTTACAAGTGGCCAATCAAAACAAATTAGTTTTGTTTGTGTTAACAATGGTTTCAAAAGCAAAAATTTTCCTACAATGAACAAATGAACTCAAGTACCCCTTTTTGCTATTTTTTTTTAAGATGTTTGGGGTTGTTAATAACTCCTGAAAGGGACCCAGTTGTGTGTTTTTTTCCTTCATCATTTGTCTATCTCTCATTGTGTGGAAAATATTGGTAATTTGTATGGTCTCCCAAACAGTGTTTTGAATGGAATGAGACCCTTACTTGCTTGTAATGTATGTATGTATAGTTGATCTAAATCTATCATTGTGTCCAAATTGCCCCTACGTGTGATTGTGAGTGCGGCTGTTTGTCTCCATGTGACCTGCAATTGGCTGGCAACCAGGTCAGGGTGTACCTTGCCTCCTGCTCATTGACAGCTGGGATAGGCTCCAGCCCTCCCCACGACCCCTGTGAGGATAAGCGGCTAAGAAAATAGATGGAGGGATGAATGGATGTGTAGCTTGAGTTAACTGACTATGTTTTGCATGCACATTCCCTTGTGGATTATGTCGCACGCAGATCAAACAAGCCTGAAAAAAAATTGATTTTGCATACAAGTTAAATCCATGGATCATGTAATGCCTTTGTACCAGGGCTACAATTCCCCCTGTTGAGACCTGAGACTTTCCATGGCTCAAGATTGCCGCCCCTTAAAATATATTTTTGGTAGAATTGTTTTTTTTTGTTTTTTTTTGTATCTGTGCTGACATAATTCCCATTTTGTAATGTAGTCCCTTGTTTTTTCCACATTTTTAGTTCTGCTGGTAAGCTTTTTTGTTGCATTTTGTTTAACACATCATCTCAAAGTATGTCTTCATTTGTTTCATGGTCAGCTAATCCCATAAAGGTTTTGGCTGCTGCTTCTTTGCTTCTTTTATCTGTAAATCCATTTCCTAATGATTCTTTGTCTGTTTTTGGTGTGTGTACTGCACATTTACATTTGGCTATTTCTTTTGGGAATTGAACTGCTTTGAGAAAATTTTGTAGGAGCTCTGCATGTGTCACTGTGTTCCCTGTAGTTGTCGCTTTTCCTCTATATTTCCAGTATTGTCTGTGTAGATTGTGATGCCACCGTGAATACAGCAGCATCTGGTCTCAGATTGTTTAAGACTGTCCAATAAGATATTGTCTGTACAGTTCAGTCGTCCCAATCCAAATCTGGTTCTTTTTCTGTCCAATCAGGAACATTTCGTACTACCAAAACAAATTGTCCAAAACTCTTCCACTCCTGTTGTAATGACGTGTGTGGTGGTGTCCATTCCTTGTGTAATGCATTTAGTTTCAGTCTTGTTCCTGTCACCACGACTGATTTTCCATCTGAGTACAGATAATTATGATTTTGTTTTGTGTGAGGTGTTATAAGTTTATCTTGGAATGGTCAGATTATTAAAATGACAAAAATGAGCTTGCTTATGATATGATATACTTACGCTATCAAGACATCCACACCATTCGTACAAACTGGTCTTACTCAATACTTTTAACACTTTTCACAAAAGTCTAAAAAAGAAAAATTGCCAACATTCAGAAATCAGAGAGACTGCAGATTAGCAGGGTCTCCCAAAACATCACTGCTGAAGAAATTGGGCTCTTTTTTTGGCATATCAATCCACATGGCCGGCCTTGGATTTCTAAGAATCAAAATGTTTTGGGCCAGCAAAACCCAAGTGCCAATAGTCGGACAAAAATGACAAGGAACAGATTCTTCAACTTGAGAAACTCACTGAAGATTGTCAGTGACCTCAGTTACTCACATTTGAAAAATGTACAGGAGTGGTCAGTCATGCTCGCAAATATAATGTTACGGGTGTGGTCGACCAGTCATGCCCTCAGATATAAAGTTGCGGGTGTTCTGTTTGCAATTATGAGTCTACCCCTTTAAGAGCAGAGGGCGGTATCAGGTCAACTAGGAATGAGAAATAGGCTGAGCAACAGCTCATTGTTAGAGGGCGTGTGCTTCCGTGTTTAAAAAAAAAAAAAAAAAGACCAGGCTGTGATTCACTGTGCTGGATCGGTTTTCATGTGTGCTGAGAGTGTGAAACAAGTGCGGAATTGTGCAGTGGCGCATTTTCAAGGGAACATTGGTCAAGACTACACAAAATAAGCGACGTCTTTCAATATCTATATATTTCTATTTGTAACAAATTTTACACACATGATTTATGGTGCTCGACTGTGCAGAGTTGCAAGTGTCATGGCGCGCGGGCACATACATGACCGTCAAATCACAGTGACTGGTGGCCTGAAGAAAACAAAGAAACGTTGTTTGGAGGGTCAGGCCTCTTCTTGACAGAGTAAGGCAAGGATGCCTTAGCCTAATAAAACAAGGAAAAGTCCACATTGATGAGCAAATTAACCCTTTTACGGGCTGCTGTCCCATCAGCCAATTTGTTCCACACAAGCCATACCCTACAGGCTTACAGGTATTTGTTCTTGCTTCTCCAGATGGTCTGATGCTGGACTTTGAGGTCTCGTGAAGTATATGTTTGCTGGTCGAAAAGTTAGGAATTGGGGCAGCAGTCCTACGAATGGTTGAAATTGTTCCCACCAGAAGTCTCCTGTACTTCAACCGCTACTTAATGTCAAATAACCCGATGGATGATTTGCTGGCCTTCCAGCAACTGAGAGTATATATTAAAAAAAAGTACCCCAAAGCCATGTTGGTTGCTTGATGACAAAAAAATTGAAACGAGAAGGGATGGGAGCATCAGGGATGATAGTCAGGAGAGGTCCAGAGTTGGGCAATCAGAAAATAGCTTGACAACAAGCCAGTTTTGATGGCCTCTACTGCACACAGGAAAAATTGTGTAGATGTCTGCACCAGATTGATCGAATACAGACAAAGTCCAGGTCCAAGTGAGTGTGGGAGTACACTGATAACATGGATGGTGTGGACTTCTGTGATGTTGACGGCGTCATCTGCAGACCTGTTAGCTTGACAGGCAAACTGCAGTGGATCCAGTTGGGGACCTGTGACACTCTTGAGGTGGTCCAGCACAAGGTGTTCAAAGGACTTAATGACAACAGATGTCAAGGCAACAGGGCTGTAGGCATGAAGACCTGAGACTGCTGCTTTTTGGGAACCTGTATCATGGTGAAGGTTTTGAAATAGGTTGGTACTTAGAGAGTAGAGACCTGTTGAAGATCTTTGTGAAGACATGAGCAAGTTGGTGTGCCCAGACTTTGAGGCAGGATGGTGACACAAGGTCCGGGCCCGGTGCTTTGTTGATGTTTTGTTGTTTGAAGATCTGTCTAACGTCATTTTCATGTATGTTAAATGGTGGCGTGGAAGGTCTGGGCCAGTGCTTTGTTGAATTTTTTTGTTGTTGTTGTCTGTTTAACGTCGCTTTCATGAATGTTAAACGGTGTAGTGGAAGGTGGTGTGGATTGGTGGGCACATGCTGTGGAAGTGTCTATTT
The DNA here is from genome assembly GCF_019802595.1 of Syngnathoides biaculeatus. Taxonomy (NCBI): domain Eukaryota; kingdom Metazoa; phylum Chordata; class Actinopteri; order Syngnathiformes; family Syngnathidae; genus Syngnathoides; species Syngnathoides biaculeatus. The sequence continues at coordinate 8,390,376 of NC_084650.1, forward strand.
CAAATCTGCAGTAAAAGTTATTTAGGTTGTCGGCTAGCCCGTTCTTGTTTTCTACCAGGGGAGAATGTCGCTTGCAGGTAGTGAGTGAGTGATTGTAATCCATGCCAAACTAATTTGAGGTCATTAGCGCCGAGATATTTTTCCAGTTAAACTACAAAAACCCTCTTTGCAATGTTAAAACGGTCTGAATACTTTCTGGCGACATGGTGGGGCAGGTGTAAAGTATTGGCCTCACAATTCTGAGGACTCGGGTTCAATTCCAGCCCTTACTGTGGGGAGTTTGCATGTTCTCCCCGTAATTGCGTGAGTTTTCTCCGGGCACTCCAGTTTCCTCCAAGGTTCGAAAAACATGCATTAATTGGACACTCTAAATTGCCCATATGTGTGATTGTGAGTGTGACTGTTATGTCTCCATGTGCCCTGCAATTGGCTGGCGACCAGTTCAGGGTGTACCCTGCCCCCTACCCGTTGACAGCTGAGATAGGCTCAAAAACTCTCACGACCCTTGTGAGGATAAGCGGCAAAGAAAATATATGCATCAATCCTTTCCGTTGCTACTGTATATAATGTATGAGAATTGTGGTTTTTAACCTGTTAAATGTGTAGCGTATTTTTAGATAACTTCCGTTGTAAATTTGGTGCAGTAGATATAAAATTGAAAGCACAATTCCAATTTGGGACATTGTGTTGAGCAAAAATAAACTCATTGTATTCGGTGTATTCATTGTATTTACACTAAAAAGATGCAATATTTAATGTTCAAACTTATCTTTGTTTTAAGTAAATCATTAACTTTGGATTTTATCGCTGCAACATGTTTGAAAAAAGCTGGGACAGGTGGCAAAAAGAGAAATTGAGGAATCCTCATCAAACACCTGTTTGGAACATCCCACAAGGGAACAGGCTTATGGGAACAAATGGATGCCATGATTGGTTATAAAAGGAGGTTCGCTGAATGGCTCATTGACAAGTAAAGATGGAGGAACTTCACCCCTTTGTGAGCAAGTGCGTGAGAATATAGTTGAACAATTTAAAGACAATATTCCAGAACATACCGTTGGAAGAAATTTGAGGATGTCACCATCTAAAATCCATAATATCAAAAGATTCAGAGAATCTGGATAAGTCACTGGATGTAAGGGGCAAGGGTGAAAATCTACATTGAATGCCAGTGACCGTCAATCTCTCAGGCAACACTGCATCAAAAAACATCACAATGTGTAAAGGGTATCACCATGTTATCAGAAACATTTCAGAAAAACATGGTCTGTAAATACAGTTCGACGCTACATCTGAAAATGCAGCTAAAAACTCTCCTGTGCAAAGCAAAATCCATTTAGAGTATCAACAACACCTAGAAATGCCGTCAGCTTCTCTGAGTTGAGCTCATCCAAGATGGATGCAAAGTGGAAAAGCGTTTTGTGGTCTGATGAGTCCACATTTGAAATTCATCCGTCCATCCGTGTATTTTCTGAACTGCTTATCCTCACAAGGGTCGCATAACTGCCAGAGCCCATCCGAGCTATCATCTGGCAGGGGGTGGGGTACCCCCTGAACTGGTTGCCATTCAATCGAAGGTCACATTGAAACAGACAATAGTCGCACTCAAAATCACACCTATGGGCAATTTAGAGTTTCCATTCAATGCATGTTTTTGGGATGTGAGAGGAAACCAGAGAAAACCCAGGAAGGCAAAGCGAGAACATGTTAACTCAAAACAGGTGCGGCCAGGATGTAAACCCCGGTCCTCAGAACTGTGAAGCAGAAACTCTCCAGCTGCTCCACTGTGCTGCCCCAGATTTTAAATTCATCCATCCACATATTTTCCTCGCTGCTTATCCTAACAAGGGTCGCGGGACAACTGTCCTTTCAGTTGCAGAACAGATAACACCATCACTGAGCGGGAATTGTTCCCACGCTGGCTGCTTGAAAGGCATCGTTAGTCATCAGTGAGTTAGTCAGTTTTCAAGTCATCAAACCAATTTTAACATCACTCGGAGACAAACCAAAGAAAATACAAGGCAGTTTTCAAATTACAATTATATTTCTTCAGGTACAAAAAAAAAATCAAAAGCTTTCAGACCCAATGTGAAAAGGTAAATGCCCCCGTTGTTAAATCACAGTCATTGTGACTAACCACAAATTTGGGAAGGGTTTGTTTAATTTCACAAACCTTACCACCATACCTGTTGAATCAACAAATCACTTATTAGAATCTGTCATAGAATGTGAAGTTGGCTACAAGATCTCAAGAAACAATGCATCATGCCATAAGCCAAATAAATTCAAGAAGAAATGAGAAAAAAGAAGTGATGGAGATCCTTCAGTCTGGAAAAGGTTACAAAGTCATTTCCAAGGCTTTGGGGATCCAGTGAAGCACTGTCAGAGCCATTTTCCACAAATGGGGGGAAACCTGAAACAGTGGCAAAACTTCGCAGGAGTGGACCACCAAGTAAATTTACTCCAAGAGTGAGACGACAACTCATCCAGGAGATCACAAAAGAAACTCGAACAATATGTAAATACCTGTAGAGCTCTCTGGCCTCAGTTAAGGTCAGTGTTCAAGACTCTACCATGAGAGGGCCACTGTCCAAAAATGGAATCAATGGGAAAGTTCCCAGGCCAAAATCCAGAAAACATCTTGATGATCCTTAAGACTTTCAGAGAAACATTCTGTAAAGTGATGAGTCAAGAATTTATCTCTTTGGTATTTGTGTGTCCCGTTACATCTGGTGTAAAAATGACACAGCTTCTTCTTCTTCTTTTCCTTTCGGCTTGTCCCGTTAGGGGTTGCCACAGCGTTTCATCTTTTTCCATCTTAGCCTATCTCCTGCAAATTCCTCTCGAACCCCACCTGCCCTCATGTCTTCCTTCACCACATCCATAAACCTTCTTTGGTCTTCCTCTCACTCTTTTGCCTGGAAGCTCCATCCTCAGCACCCTTCTACCAATATACTCACTCTCTCGCCTCTGAACATGTCCAAACCATCGAAGTCTGCTTTCTCGAATCTTGTCTCCAAAACATCCAACTTTGGCTGTCCCTCTAATGAGCTCATTTCTAATCCTATCCAACCTGCTCACTCCGAGCGAGAACCTCAACATCTTCATTTCTGCTAGCTTCAGTTCTCCTTCCTGTTGTTTCTTCAGTGCCACCCTCTCTAATCTGTACATCATGGTCGGCCTCACCACTATTTTATAAACTTTGCCCTTCGTTCAAGCAGAGACTCTTCTGTCAAATAAGACACCAGACACCTTCCACCAGCTGTTCCAACCTGCTTGGACCCGTTTCTTCACTTCCTTACCACACTCACCATTGCTCTGATTTGTTGACCCTAAATATTTGAAGTCCTCCACCCTTGCTATCTCTTCCGCCTGGAGCCTCACTCTTCCCCCTCCACCTTTTTCATTCACGCACATGTATTATGTTTTACTTCGGCTAATCTTCATTCCTCTTCTTTCCAGTGCATGTCTCCATCTTTCCAATTGTTCCTCTGTATGCTCCCTGCTTTCACTGCATATCACAATGTCATCTGCGAACATCATGGTCCAAGGGGATTCCGGTCTAACCTCATCTGTCAGCCTATCCATTACCAATGCAAACAGGAACGGGCTCAGAGCTGATCCCTGATGCAGTCCCACCTCAACCTTAAATTCTTCTGTCACACCTAAGGCACACCTCACCATTGTTCTGCTGCCATCATAGATGTCCTGTACTATTTTAACATACTTCTCTGCCACACCAGATTTATGCATGCAGTACCACAGTTCTTCTCTTGGTACTCTGTCATAGGCTTTCTCTAGATCCACAAAGACACAATGTAGCTCCTTCTGACCTTCTCTGTACTTTTCCACTAGCATCCTCAAGGCAAATAATGCATCTCTGGTACTCTTTCTAGGCATGAAACCATACTGTTGCTCGCGGATACTTACTTCTGTCGTGAGTCGAGCATCCACTACTCTTTCCCATAACTTCATTGTGTGGCTCATCAAATTTATTCCTCTATAATTCCCACAGCTCTGAACATCACCTTTGTTTTTAAAAATGGGAACTAGTACACTTTTCCTCCATTATTCAGGCTTCTTTTCGTCCGGTAGTACTCTGTTGAATAACTTGGTCAAAAACTCCACAGCCATCTCTCCAAATTTCTTCCATACCTCCACTGGTATGTCATCAGGACCAACTGCCTTTGCATTTTTCATCCTTTGTAGTGCCTTTCTAACGCCCCCCTTACTTATCATTGCCACTTCTTGGTCCTTCACACTTGCCTCTTCAACACTTCCTTCTCTCTTATTTTCTTCACATCATCAACTCCTCAAAGTATTCTTTCCATCTATTTAGCACACTACTGGCACCAGTCAACAGATTTCCATCTCTATCCTTAATCACTCTTACCTGCTGCACATCCTTCCCATCTCTATCCCTTTGTCTGGCCAATCTGTAGAGATCCTTTTCTCCTTCTTTCATGTCCAACCTGGTGTACATGTCTTCATATGCCTCTGGTTTAGCCTTTGCCAACTCTACCTTTGTCCTACGTTGCATCTCGATATAGTCCTCTTGGCTCTCCTCAGTCCTCTCAGTGTCCCACTTCTTCTTCGCTAATCTCTTTCCTTGTACAACTCCCTGTATTTTGGGGTTCCACCACCAAGTCTCTTTCTCCCCTTTCCTACCAGAAGACACACCGAGTACTCTCCTGCCTGTCTCTCTGATTACCTTGGCTGTCATAGTCCAGTCTTCCGGGAGCTTCTGCTGTCTATCGAGAGCCTGTCTCACCTCTTTCTGAAAGCCCGCACAACATTCTTCCTTTCTCAGCTTCCACCACATGGTTCTCTGCTCTACCTTTGTATTCTTAAACTTCCTACACTCCACCAGAGTCATCCTACACACCACCATCCTATGCTGTCAAGCTACACTCTCCCCGACCACTACTTTACAGTCAGTAATCTTCAGATTACATCATCTGCACAAAATATCATCCACCTGCGTGCTTCTACCTCCGCTCTTGTAGGTCACGATTTGTTCCTCCCTCTTCTGGAAATAAGTGTTCACTACAGCCATCTCCATCCTTTTTGCAAACTCCACCACCATCTGTCCCTCAAAGTTCCTTTCCTGGATGCCGTACTTACCCATCACGTCTTCATCGCCCCTGTTTCCTTTACCAATATGTCCATTACAATCTGCACCAATCACAACTCTCTCGCTGATGACACAGCATTGTATAAAAATATCATTATGCCAACAGTGAAGCATGGTGGTGGCAGTGTGATGGTCTGGGGCTGCTTTTCTGCCTCAGGACCAGGACAACTTGCTTTGATTGGAACAATGAACTCTGCTGTGTACCAGAAAATCCTGAAGGAGAATGTCCACCCATCATTTCATGTGCTCAAACTCAAGCACTCTTGGATCATGCAGCAGGACAAAGATCTGAAACTCCAGCAAGTCCACCTCTGAAAGGCTCAAATAAAGCAAAATTAAGGTTTTGGAGTGGCCAAGTCAAAATCTGGACTTAAATTTAGTTGAGATGATGTGGTGTTACCTGAAATGGGCAGTTCATGCTAGAAAACCCTCCAAATGGCATAGTTGAAATAATTCTGCATAGAGTGGGGCAGAATTTGGCATGACCAGAACACAGGGTCAGACCCAAATGCACGACTCGGGGGGCGTGGAGGCGGCATAAGGAAACATATTTATTCAGTCCAGTGTCAGGGATCAGGCAGGCATTTTACGGGAACAGCGGTAACAAGGATGTCATGCGGAGGAGGCAGGTCAGTGGGCAGGCAGGGGTCAGTACAAAGGAGATCAGGAACAGGATTATGAGAATGCCGGAACGAGGCATGAAGCAACAATCTGGCAAAGGCCAGACCATACGTGTGGTTCTATATAACTGGGACATAATTACAAGAGACGAGGCGCAGGTGTGCGCCTCCGCTGATTGTGGCAGGTGCGTGCCACATCGGGGACCGGTACGGCCAGGACAGTACCCCCCCCCCTTAACAGCCGGCTCCGGACGGCCCAGGCATTTCGGGGTGAGAGGCGTGAAAGTCTCTGACGAGGGAGGGATCAACCATGAACCGGGACAGGGTCCATGATCGTTCTTCAGGACCGTAACCCTCCCAGGCTACCAGGTACTAGACACCCCTTCCCCGACGGCTAGATGACAGGAGCTGGCCCCCATCAACCATGCGGGGGTGAGGACGTGGTTCGGCAGGCGGGGCCAGCAGAGACGACCGAGGTAGCTTGACCAGACTGACATGAAAGGTTGGGTGGACCTGCATCAATCTCGGGAGTTTGAATGATACTCCAACTGGGTTGATCACCTTACTGACAGTGAAAAAAGGAGGCCAGCTTGCGAGATTCCATCCTCAGCAGGAGGCCTCCAGCCGACAGCCAGACGTGCTGTCCAACTTTATAGGTCGGTGCCCTCAACCTCTTGCACACCGCTGCGGCCTTGTAGATGCGTCCCATACGTAGGAGCATTTGTCTGGCTCGCTCCCATGTGTGCGTACAGCACCTTACCACAGCCACTGCCAACGGCACTGGTGAGTCAGTGTCTTGAGATGGATGGAAGGGCGGCATACCTGTTGAAGCCAAGGGAATGGAGTTCTGGGAGTATTCCACGCAGCCGATCTGCCGACTCCATGAGGCGGAGTCGCGTGAGGCCAGGCAACGAGGACCGGTTTCCTTGTCCTGATTTTGACCTGTTCGGTCTGGCCATTGGACTCTGGGTGCTGACCCGAGGACAGACTCACTGTGGCCCCTATCAGTGAGCAAAACTGCTTCCAAAATCATGAGACAAATTGGGGTCCTCTGTCCGACACCAAATTGGGAGGCAAGCCGTGATACCGGAACACCTTGTACAACAGAAGCTCAGTGGTCTGCTTGTCAGAGGGGATTTTCGGCAGCGGGATGAAGTGAACCATTTTTGAGAACCGATCCACTACAGAAAGCATGTCGGTGTGACCTTGTGAAGGTGGAAGATCGGTCACGAAATCTCGGGAGATGTGGGGCCATGGACGTCGAGGAATGGGCAGCGGACAAAGCTCTCCCGCAGGCCATTGCCGGGAGGGTTTGTTGGTAGCACAACCCGGGCACGCATTGACATATTCTTGGACGTCTTTTTTTATGTGTGGCCACCAAAAGCGCTGTTCAACCATCGACTGCGTCTTGGGCATGCCTGGGTGACACACGGTGTGGTTTGTGTGGGACTAGTCAATCACCTTCCCCCTCAGAGGAGTCATGACAAGTGAAGGTCAACATGAAGCAGGTGTCTGGAAGAATCAGGGCGTGATTGGATTCACGTCTCTCCCTCTTGTATATGCCCGTCAGCGCATCAGGTTTTTCTGTTTTTGGACCCCGGCCAGTAGGTCATAGTGAAGCGGAACCTAGTGAAAAAGAGGGCCCACCAAGCTGGCCGGGCGTTCAGCCTCTTGGCAGTTTTTAGACATTGGAGGTTTTTATGGTCCGTCCGCACGAGGCACGGGACTTGAGTCTCCACTCCGCCATGGTTGTCTTGACGGCGGGCAACTCCCGGTCTCCGATATCATAGTTCCATTCCACCGGCGTCAGCTTCCTGGAGACTAAAGCGCAGGGGTGTAGTCTTCCATGCCTGGAACACTTCTGAGAGAGAACCGCCCTATCCCAGAATCTGATGCGTCCACCTCAATAATAAACTGGTTCAGGCAGGATGAGGACTGACCGAGGCTGACGTGAAGCTGGCCTTGAGCTTGCTGAAAGCCGCCTGGCAGGTCAGATCCCAGTCGAAGGCACTGCAGGGAGAGGTGAGTGCATGCAAGGAGGCAGCAATGGTGCTAAAATTCCGAATAAACTTGCAATAAAAGTTGTCAAACCCAATGAATCTCTGTACCTCTTTGCGATTTGTGGGAGTGGCCCATTGAAGGACGGCCTTGACCTTGCCGGGATCCGTGCGGATTTCCCCTTCCACTCGGACAAAACCCAGGAACAAGACTGAGGATCGGTGGAATTCGCACTTCTGTGCCTTCTCGTACAGATCGTGCCATAGCAGCTGCTGCAGCATGGACCGGATTTGCCTGATATTGGAATCTTCGTCCAGGGAAAAATCAGGATGTCGTCAAGAGCATTTCGCGTAGGACATCATTGACGAAGTTGTGGAACACTGCTGGTGCATTCGTCTGTCCAAAAGGAATCACCAGGTATCAAAGTGTCCTGTGGGCATGTTAAAGGCAATTTTCCATTCATCTCCCTCCCTAATATGCACCAGGTGGTACGTGTTCCTGTGGTCCATTTTAGTAAATATCCTGGCTCCCTTCAGCAGCTTGTTCTTTATGGTGGTGTCATTCAGCCCCTGGTAGTCGATGCAGGGATTTATCCTTTTACTTTACGAAGAAGAATCCCGCTCCGATGGGTGATTACGAGGGTCAGATGAGACCCGCCGCCAGTGACTCCTCCACATAGTCCCTCATGACTTGATGTTCTGTGCCTGTAAGAGAGAAGAGTCTCCCCCGCGGGGGTGAGGGGCCGGAAAGTAAATCAATACCACAGTCATAAGGCTGGTGAGGTTGAAGGGACTTAACCTTTACTTCAGAAAACACCTCCTTCAGATCAGAGTACTAGTCAGGGACCAGGGTTCCGAAGCGACACGTGAGCCCTCCTTAACAGGAGATGCAAAGCACGCGCCGCCACATTTCGAACCCCACGACTTAATTTGTCCGGATAGCCAATCAATGAGCGCGTTAAGTTGCCTGAGCCAGGGACTCAGGAGGTCTGAGTGCGGTGAGAAATCTGGTTCAAAAACTTGCCATTGGATGCATAAGCGTGTCGGAGGTGTTGCGTTCTAAAAGTCTCTAAGCCCAATAAGTCAATCACTCACGGGTTCAGGAGATTGGCGTCAGACCAGGAATCAATAAACGCCGTAGCCATTTATAATCATTCTCCTGCGCTTAACGTCACCAAAGCAAGGACCACGTCAGGCTGTCCACGGCATAAATCATACTCACCATCATGGATACCTTGAGTGCGGGTCGCCACTAGGAGGCCCAGCTGTCCGCAGTTGTAACAGCGACCCACTTGCCGGCATCATTGTCGTTCCTCCAGGGAGCCATGAACCCCCTCAACCTGCATGGGCCCAGTCTCAACAGCCTGAACCGTTTGGCACAGGATCTGTGATACGAACCTCCGTTGGACAACCCCTGTAACACGTCGACTCTCCCCTGTATAGCGAGTCTCTGGTCGACCCTCAGGGCAAGGGCAATGAGCGAGTCCAGGTCTGTGGGCAATTCCACTGCAACGAGGGGATTTAGACTCCCGGGTGAGAGCCCCTGAAAGAACGTGTCGAGGAGCGGTCCCTCGTTCCGCCCGCTCTGTGCTGGTTGGATGCGAAACTCGATGGCGTAATCTGCAACGCTGCGGTGCCCCTCCCAGAGCGAAATCAAATCAGCCGCCACCTCACATACCGGGGACGCGTATTGAAACACTTGCGTCATTGCACACACAAAGGAGGTCCAGGTGCGGTAGGTATCGGAACCGTGGCTCCATTCAGCTGTGGCCCAAGCCTCTGCTCACCTCATCAGGTGGGATGTCAAGGGGAAGGTGGCGGGCTGAAATTCAAAATGGAGATCACATTGGACGAGGAAGGGTTTAATATTACCCGTGTCTCCGGAGAACTGCTCGGGTCTGGAGAGTGGCATGCACACGGTCCGCTTGGCGTCCGTGACCGGCAGGGGAGCGGGCGTGGATGGACTTGGGCTCGGGGCGTCAGTGGCTTTCAGTGGACTGGTGTCGGCAGCACTGGACATGGACGTGAACCACGAGTCCAGCAGAGGACACATCTCCTGTAACCAGTGATTAGTTACCTAGACAGCAGCTTCCTGCTCAGCCATACGTCTGCCCTGGATCTGCAACGACTGGTGGATTGCAGCTGAGTCGACTGGATCCGTGTTATGCCCAGATCATTCTGTCACGACCAGAACACGGGGTTGAACCCAAATGCATGACTCGGGAGACGTAGAAGCAGTTCGGGAAACGGGTATTTATTCAGTCCAGTGTCAGGGATCAGGCACGCATTCAATGGGAGCATCAGTAACAATGACGTCAGGCGTAGGAGGCAGGTCAGTGGCAGCAGGCAGGGGTCGGTACACAGGAGATCAGGAATGGGATTACGAGAGTGTGGAAACGAGGCATGAACCAACAATCTGGCAAAGGCCAGACCGTACGTGTGGTTCTATATAACTGGGACATGATTACTAGAGACGAGGCGCAGATGTGCGCCTCCGCTGATTCCAGCAGGTGCGTGCCGCATCGGGGACCGGTATGGCCATGACAGGAACTGGCAGGGCCATGACAGAATTCCTCCATGTGACCGGTGGACTTCTGCGTTGTGTAGTTTAAAGACCACATTGTGACATAGGATTCTTCTCAGAGGGAATCTCCATTTATTTGACACAGCTGCGAAACAAACAAGGCGAAACAAACACTTTGTAATATTTGTAGCATTGAGCTAGGACCAGAACGTACATCGCCGAAAAGTGGAATACCTGACATTAAAGTGTGTGGAAGGTTCTCAGTGCACCTTTTTGCTAATATTATACCGTTTTTTTAATGCAGAATTTGAATCTGAAATCCGTGATGAAGGATTTTTTATTTTTATTTTTCAATTATCGGCAAAAAATGATCGCACATTGCTGGATTCAACGGAAAAAGATGGAAATGAAACGGAAACAGCTGAGTAGCAACATGAGATCAGAACCGGTGACAACATGGTGAGCATTGGAATTACTTTAGAAGAATGTCGATGAAGTTTCCGAAATAATCGAGTGTTGAACACTATTGTGAAGGGTCCCACGTATGCCTCGTGTTGGAAACAAAGACTGGTAAACATTTGTGAAGTTCTTGTTTGGTTTAGTTAGTCATAAACTGATAAATACTAAAGGCTTTTATATCCTGAAATTATATCCGAAGTTTTTGGTCTTGTTTTAAAATTATAAACGCTGTGTATTTAGGAAATAGGTACGCGACCACCCAGTCCTTCATTGTACCGCGCGATGGATCTGCCTGTGATTGTGTGAGAAACTATCTGCAGTATGAAGTGTTTACATGTAGCGACGTCAGAGGTCAGCCACACACACGTGTTTTTCAGACGGGAAACTAGGTCAAAGTTCGTGGACTTCAATTCATAAACACGTATATTTTTTGGTAAAAACTTCGAAAATGTTCTGCATTTTATGGTAGAGTTGAACAGATATTTTTGTCTAGATAAGATAATTTCCGTTAGAAATTAGACATTCCATACACTTTAATGAACGTACCTGCCATGAACAAGGCGAAACAAACACTTTATAGTAGTCTGTACCATCAAGCTAGGATCCAGACAAGTGAAACAAATATATTATCCTCTATACATACTACAAAGTATGAATATTCCTCAACCACAATGTAGCTTACCACAACGTACATCGGCAAAATTGGGAGGGGTGAAGACGGTCCCGGCAATTAATATGGGAGGGTGTGTCCCCTCTAAGTGTATGTCGGGGTGCGAGGGCTTAATTGTAACGTTCCACTCAGGGTTTATATGGCAACTGTTTACAAATTTTGTGTGATTATAAAAATAAAAAGTATACCTTTAACTCTGTTACTTTCCACTCCCCTAGAATTACCCAAAATGCTGTCACATTACAAATCCCATCCACAGACACAGGCTCTGAGAAAACAACCATAGTGCATCAAGACAAAACCTTCCTATTTAAAAGACAAGAGAATTAGGAGATCTATACACTGACCACACTATGGCCACCAGCACAATCCAATGAGATCAGACTTACGTAGGCAGGTGTTGTGGGAAATCATTTGTTGGAGTTTCAGACACTCTTGCCATTGGTTGCTACTCCCTTTACAGTTGCATGACAATGATACAGCTGCAGAGTCATTATCAATGTAGTTTGGAGTCATGATAGTTCCTAAACATCAGAAAAATAGTTTATTCATCGAAAATTTAAATATATTAATCACAATGTTAGGTTGGGTTGTTGACATAGTTGTGATGAAAACTGGGAGAGAGGTGTGTACTTCTTAGTTGCAAGAAACAATTGAGAACATTGAGAATTGCTTTAATTGTTTCCAGATGTCTGATGCATGGGGAATTTGATAGAGAAGGGAGGTTGGGGGGGGGGGGGGGGTAGATCAATCGATAGATAGATAGTATTCCTCAAGTGAGCGAATTTAGATTGAGTATGTTTCTTTTTAATAGTAAAGATCATATTTGTGTTTAATACAGAACAAATAATACTACTACTAATAAATAAATAATAATTGAACTGTGGCTTTCTTTCCCCGGGTGATGACACATTTTGTGGCTTGATGAAATCTTTGTTGTCTTCCATTATGGAACCTTGAAAAAGTTTTCAGTTCAGTTTGATTACTATTTTATAAAGAAAAATATGTTTCCATCAAACATTGACCTTTCTTTATGTTGTCTTTGAACATGATTCTGGATTTAAATACATTAATTGTTCCACTGTCTATCTCCTATCTTTGCGTTTCTCTGTATTAAACTCTAGTTTGACCTGAAGGAGGTACAATATGGAACTACAATTTCATCTTGCGTTTCCTCTGTACTTTACTTTCACCAGCCCCCCACATATCATACCGACAAGTCCTGCATACGCTTGGAGGCAAAGACCAGCTGAGTCTCTCAGACAGCCGCTGGTTGTTAGTGGCAATGGCTCGCAGTTCTGAATGAAGTCAGCCAATCTGGACCTGGAAATATATATTTTTTTACATCAAATAAAAGACTGAAGAGTGTTGAAGATTTGTGTCGTATGGCTGTGTTTGTGAAAATATTAATTTAGATTAAGTTTCATATTTTTTAACACTTTAGTATTCTCTTTGTTTTTGCTCTCAAAATTGTTTCATAAAACTGTACAGGTTTTGGGATTTGATGTGTGAGGTCTCTGTTTCCCCTTCCTGTTCTGCTTTGTTTTTTGTTTTTTTTTCATACTGGCTTTCATACTGGCTGGGCATGACATACGTAGATCTCTGCTGCTGCTCCCTTTCTTCAACCAGATGAACTGCATCACCGCTGATCTCCACTCACTTCTGTTCAAATACCAGTGACCACTGAGATTCTCTTCACCGTTTTTTTATTATCCTTCAACGGTAACCAGCTCTGCCCTTTTCACTGCATTGTATAATCTGATTCTTCCTAATCTGTGTCTGTTTATTGGTTCTAAGTACCCTGCCATATCTCCAGTTCTGTTTGCCATGCTTTGCAAGTAACCTTTTACTCCCTGGAAGTTTCCCCTAAGCCTGACTTTTTTTCCTTCTTCATTAAATTTCTATTAAAAAAAAAATCACTACTTACATCACTTGTGTGTTTTGATTCAAGAACAAAAAAAACACTGGCTCGAATTTAGAACTCGTCTAATTCATGTAGCAACCTTCAAATCACGAGACTGAGGAAAAAAGGTTTTTCACCACTTTTTCATAAAGTTCTATACATCTAAAAAGTGACATGATTCCCATTGACTTGATAAAGTAGTTGATTTTAATGATTAAACTTAAAATTACCGTAGGGTAGTTGGTTCCTGTCATGACGGCAATCCCCAAACACGTTGGTAGACAGCAACGGTGAAGGATGCCGACAAGATGAAAAAGGAGTTCTGTCAGGCCTTTTTGGCCTATGGGAGGCAGCCGATGGATACCAGTTGGCCAAGCAGAAAGTAGCTTTGGTAATCACTGGAGCAAAAACTTGGGCATGTGAGAAGTTTAGTGAGGCCATGGAGAAAGACTTCCTGACAATTTAGAGGACATTCTTGTTCAGGAGGGAGATGCAGAGCACCGTCAACATTGTGTATAGTGAGGATGGGTGCTGCTGACTTCGACTCGGGACATTCTGAGTGTGTGTGTCATGCCACTCTTGTCTGCGAATTTTGGTTTTGCTGTTTCAGTTTGCTGTTACCTGGCTGACTGCTGGTGGGCGGGGCCTCCTGTTGCACACCTGATGCCAAGGATGATCAGTTTATTTGCAATAGAATCAGGAAACCGCTGGACTATTGAAATACTCTCTTCCACTGTCATTGTCATTCCAATCATGTGCGTATTTTACCATTGCCTCAAGTACTGTAGTTTTCGTTGTATTACCCTCAGTGTTTGACCCTAGACTTGTGTCACGAGTAATCCAGTGCAGGTTTGATTCCCCTGAGTTTGTTTTTTTCCCACTTGACATCATCCTTCTGCTGTGGCTCTGTCTACCTACAGTGACGAAAATAAGTATTAGAACTCTGTGCTATATTGCAATTTCTCCCACTTGGAAATCATGGAGGGGTCTGAAATTTTCATCATAGGTGCATGTCCACTGTGAGATAATCCAGTAAAGAAAAATCCAGAAATCACAATGTATGATTTTTTTTTAACGACTTATTTGTGTGATACAGCTGCAAATAAGTATTTGAATACGTGAGAAAACCAATGTTGATATTTGGTACAGTAGCCTTTTTTTGCAATTGTAGAGGTCCAATGTTTCCTGTAGTTGTTCAGGTTTGCACACACTGCAGGACGGATTTTGGCCCACTCCTCGAAACAGCTCTTCTCGAGATCAGACAGGTTTCTGGGATGTCGCTGAGAAACACGGAATTTCAGCTCCTTCCAAAGATTTTCTATTGGGTTTAGGTCTGGAGACTGGCGAGGCCACGCCAGAACCTTGATATGGTTCTTACGGAGCTACTCCTTGGTTTTCCTGGCTGTGTGCTTCAGGTCATTGGCATGTTGAAAGACCAAGCTACGACCCATCTTCAATGCTCTGACTGAGGGAAAGAGATTGTTCCCCCAAATCTCACAATACATGGCTGTGGTCATCCTCTCCTTAATGCAGTGCTGTTGTCCTGTTCCACGTGCAGAAAAACACCCCCAAAGCATGATGCTACCACCCCCATGCTTCCAAATAGGAATGGTGTTCTTAGGATGGAACTCATCATTAGTCTTCCTTCAAAAACACGGTGAGTGGAATTATGATCAAAAAGTTCCATTTTGGTCTCACCTGACCACAAAACTTTCTCCCATGACTCCTCTGTATCATCCAAGTGGTCATTGGCAAACTTAAGACGGGCCTTGACATGTGCTGGTTTAGGCAGGGGAACCTTCCGTGCCATGCATGATTTCAAACCATGACGTCTCAGTGTATTACCAACAGTCACTTTGGAAATGGTGGTCTCAGCTCTTTTCAGGTAATTGACCAAGTCCTGTCGTGTAGTCCTGGGCTGACTCCTCACCGTTCTAAGGATCGTTGAGACCCCACGAGGTGATAACTTGCATGGGGCTCCACTCCGATTGAGATTGACCGTCATGTTTAGCTTCTTCCATTTTCTCATGATGCTCCAACAGTGGACCTTTTTTCAAGAAGCTGCTTGGCAATTTCTCCGTGGCCCATTCCAGCCATGTGGAGTTGTACAATTTTGTCTCTGGTGTCTTTGGACAGCTCTTTGGTGTTGGCCACGTTAAAAGTTCGAGTCTTACTGATTGTATGGGGTGGACAGGTGTCTTTATGCAGCTAACGACCTCACACGGGTGCATCTGATTCAGGATAATACATGGAGTGGAGGTGGACTTTTAAAGACGGACCAGCAGGTCTTTGAGGGTCAGAATTCTAGCTGATAGACAGGTGTTCAAATACTTATTTGCAGCTGTATCACACAAATAAATCGTTAAAAAAATCATACATTGTCATTTCTGGATTTTTCTTTTTAGTTTCTCTCTCTCACAGTGGACATGCACCTACGATGAAAATTTCACACCACTCCATGATTTCTAAGTGGCAGAACTTGCAATATAGCAGAGTGTTCAAATACTTATTTTCTTCACTGTATCTGATTTTGAATTGAATTATTGATGCTTATTTAATGATGTCCTTTTTCATCAGTGTTTCCCATGGTTTGTATTGTTATGGCTTCTGCTCACGTGTTATGCACACTTTTAGTGTCCCGTTCTCCTTTTATGTGACATTCTGCTTTTGGTTATTAAATCGAGTGTACATAACCTAATCACGTGTCTGCTTTTGGGGTCCTTATTCTCTCAATGTTATGTAACACGTTGGGAAGAATATTTAAAAGACCTCCTCAATTCCACCAACACGCCCTCCAATGACGAAGTAGAGTCTGGGTTCTCTGAGGTGGGTTGTCCAATCTCTGAGGTAACCAAGGTGGTAAAAATGCTCTTTGGAGGCAAGGTCCACCCAGAGTTTCCAAACATCAGGGACAGTGCCTCTGTAGTGGGAGACTGGAGTGGTGTTCCCTCTTTCAAAGAAGCGGGATGGGCGGCTGAGTTTAAGCTACAGGGGATCACACAGCTCAGGTCCACATTGATGGCAGCATGTCATATTCATTTCCAGTGAGGATTGGAGTCTGCCAAGGCTGATCTTTGTCACCAATTCTATTCTTAACATTTATGGACAGAATTCCAAGGTGCAGCTGAAGTGTAGCAGCGGTCCAGTTCAGTGACCTCAGTATTACATCACTGTTTTTTGCAGATGATGTAATTCTGTCAGCTTCATTAAGCCATGATCTCCAACATTCACTGGAGTGGTTCACAGCCGAGCCTTGAGCGGCTGGGATGAGAATCATGACCTCCAAATCTGAGACCATTGTCCTCAGTCAGAAAAGGTGGTGTGCCCTCTCCAGGTTGGGACAAGAACATGTATGAGGTGGAAGAGTTCAAATATTTTGGGGTCTTCTTCACGAGTGAGGGAAGAATGGATTGTGAGATCGACAGGCGAATCGGTGCAGTGTCTGCAGTAATGCGGAAAGGTGAAGCTCTCAAATAACTAGTCAATCTACGTTCCTATCCTCGCCTATGGCCATTAGCTGTGGGTCATGACCGAAAGAACAAGATCCCATATACAAGTGGCTGAAATGAGTTTCATCCAACAGTGTCCGGTTTCTCTCTTATATACGGTGAAAAGCTCGGTCATACGGGAGGAACTCAGAGTAGAGCCGCTGCTCCTCTGCATTGAGAGGAGGCAGAAGAGGTGGCTGGGGCATCTGATTTGATTGCCTCTTTGATGAGATGTTTCGGGCACATCTCACCAGAAGTAGACCCATGGGAAGATCCAGGAAACGGTGGAGAGAGTACGTCTCCACTCGCCTGGGAACGCCTCAGGATTGGACCCGGGTCCTCAGAACTGTGAGGCCACCACTATACAGCTGCTCCAACATGCTGCCCATACTGTATGTATGACTTATAATTAGAATTATCCTAGTTATAGGTTTCAGTTGAACATAAGCTGTAGTAAATGCTGATGTTTTATAAATCCACAAAAACAGGAGTGTGGCGCACCATTATGGTTTTGGCTGTGACCTTGCGCATGTTGATACTAAATACTCAACAATGAAGAAAATAAGTATTTGAACACCCTGCTATATCGCAAGTTCTCCCACTTAGAAATCATGGAGGTGTCTGAAATTTGCATCGTAGATGCATGTCTACTGTGAGAGAGATAATCTAAAAAGAAAAATCCAGAAATCACAATTTATGATGTGAGAGGAAACCAGAGAAAACCCAGGAAGGCACAGCAAGAACATGTTAACTCAAAACAGGAGCGGCCAGGATGTGAACGGTCCTCAGAACTGTGAAGCAGATACTCTCCAGCTGCTCCACTGTGCCGCCCCAGATTTTAAATTGACCATGACCACTCCAATGACCATTTGGATGATACAGAGTATACATGGGAGAAGGTTTTGTGGTCAGATGTGACCAAAATGGAACTTTTTGGTCATAATTCGATTAACCCTGTTTGGAGGAAGACGAATGATGAGTTTTATCCCAAGAACACCATCGCTACTTTGATGCATGGGGGTTGTAGCATCATTCTTTGGGGGTGTTTTTCTGCACATGGGACAGAACGACTGCAGACTGCACTGGATTAAGGAGAGGATGAGCGTGCCCATGTATTGTGAGATTTTGGGAAACAACCTCTTTCCCTCAGTTGGAGCATTGAAGATGGGTCATAGCTGGGTCTTTCAACATGCCAATGACCCGAATCACACAGCCAGGAAAACCAAGGAGTGGCTCTGTAAGAAGCATATCAATGTTCTGGCGTGTCCTAGCCAGTCTCCAGACCTAAACCCAATAGAAAATCTTTGGAGGGAGCTGAAACTCCGAGTTTCTGAGCGACAACCCAGAAACCTGTCTGATCTAGAGAAGAGCTGTGTGTAGGAGTGGGCCAAAATCGCTCCTGCAGTGTGTGCAAACCTGGTGAACAACTACAGGAAAACGTTTGACCTCTGTAATTGCAAACAAAGGCTACCGTACCAAATATTAACATTGGTTTTCTAAGTGGGAGAACTTGCAATATAGCAGGGTGTTCAAATACTCATTTTCTTCACTTAATGTCAAAACTAAACACCTCTCCATTTTTACAATATACCATGCAGAATAATTTGGAGGAAATGTGAATGGCTTTATTTGTAAAAACATCCACTGAGAGACAATTTTTTACATTTTTAGTCTTGTTATGTTCATGAGAGGCCAAAGGGGTTTTCATTATTGAGGGTGTTATCTCATATGTTCATAGCTTCTGAGAGCAATGACTGCCATACTCACATTTGAATTGGCACTGTTCAAATTAGTTCTGTTCGTTGTCAAACAATTAAAACAAAAGTCTCTGGATTTGGACTGTGAATGCAAAACACATTACCAATAGAAATCAAGTTGCCTCTATTTTCATTTGTGCCTTGATCTTTTTAGGAAACAAAAGTAAAATAGGTATTCATACGTTTAGACCATACAGCCACAGAAACAGACCCTTAATTTGTCTATTAGACAGTGGGGTGAAGAAAATGATGATTAAATCTCTTTTCTGCTCTATTGCCCTTTTATCGCTGACAATAATAATAATTTCTATGGCCACTTAGGACTTCTAAATTGTACCTAATTTCCAACCCAATAAGTGATATGGATGATTCAAATTGGACCTGATCTTGGTTTGACTCTCAGAGTGTATGCCCCGGCTTCAGGGCCTGGTCTGACCTGCATAGGGCGTCCCTGCGGCAGAAAGTTTGTTGGTGGAGGCAATTGGACTGGAGATCCTCCATATCGTCATAAGCACATGAGGGTACAATGGTCTTCCTCCGCCTCTCACCACACAGAGTGTTTGTGCAGGAGCAGAAAAGGACACCAAAGCTATATTCCTTAGGTACTCTCTCCATGAATCTACTCAGAGCCCGGTGTCATTTGTGCTGGTTACATCGATTGGTTGCAGGTACCTTCTTGGTGCATGCCAGAACATACTCTGAGTGGAGAGCACCACACTTCTCATATAGGCCACAGTCCTGAGCCGCTTTCAGGCTTTGGTTTTCCAAATCCCCTTGAATGACAGGCAAGGCTGTAAAAAAAAAAAAAAAAAAAAGTGCTAAATGTTATGGAATGTTTTCTTTCCTCCCAAAAATGGATTGTTTAAGATAGCTTTTGAAGTGTGAGATGCAGGAATAGAGAAACATGCAACAATTTTATCTCACTGTATCTTGATCTTCAGTTGAATAGCTGCAGTAGATATTGAATATATACACACCCCTATTCAAATGCCATATTTTTGCGATATAAAGGAAATGAGAAAAAGAAATCATTTTGATATTTCCCACCAATAATGTGTCCTGTAACATGTACAACATATTGGAAAACATGTACATCTGAGAGTGGAAGTAAAGATAAACAGCTATGATGTGGTTACACAAGTTTGCACAGCCTTTTATAATGCAGCTAGCATTTACATGGTAACTGTTAATGGGATTTCAGTTTTATCACTGACAAGCAGTGACGTCTTTGCATTGTGGGCCATTGGGGCCTGGCCCCACCAGATGGCGCTGGTGGAGCTCTATGCAGGCTCAAAATTATTGTCCTCTATCGAGCAATCTAAAAATAATATTTTATCTTAAATAATATCTATAAATACGAATACCCATTATGTTACCAAGGCAATTCGGTTGTAAACATTTTGCATAATCCAAAGGCTTTGCAAAGCCAAGCACAATTTCTCTAACTCTGACTCAACTCTTGCTGTCCTGAGAGTATTTGGTTTTAAGTGATGAGCCACTAAAATCATAGTGCATATCTTTAACTCCTCTCAGTAGACAACCATGGGGCCCAGTTAATGTGGCCCAACAGACAAAATCAGCCAATTAAAATACAGTAATAGAGTGACATAAATCAAGTCATAACAAACAAACAACAATCTTTGTTTTCATTGCAAGTTAAAGGACCAATAGAAGGAACCCATCAATATGAACGACATAGATACTTTAAACAAGAGTAAATGTAGCACTTTGCCACTTGAGTAAAAATTTGAAATTTAATGTTTGGGATAGATAAGCCGGTGGATTTGGACATTATTCAAGCAGGAAAGGACAAAACCCACACGTTCAATCCTGAATGGTTCAAGAGGAAAACACGTGTAACTCAATGTGTGATCAGAAAATCACTGTTTTTCTTTCCTTTCCTGCTCTTCGGGGAAGACACTACATGGACTTCAATGGGATTCAAAGATCTGAAACGTCTTTCAGAACATCTGGCCAAACATGAGAGCAGTGGCTCAGTTCCCTGAAACTGGGTCTGCTTGGGACTGCTACATTGCTGTATAGTTGAATTCCGCTAATAAACGTGTCATTGAACTGCACAATCAGCAAACTGAGGAAAACAAGTATGTGCTTGGAAGAATTATTACATGTGCATCCAGTGAATTTGAGCATTTTTCCACAGCCTTTTTTAGACTGTGTGAAGGGGATTCCAGACTCAAAAGGCATTATGAATTACAACTCTACTTCAAAAGGACCTCAGCGAAGATGAGGATGGTAAATAAGACAGAGTCAGTTGCCAGGACGAGGTTGTTTGTGAACTTGATGATTGCTGTTTCAGTGGTATGGAGGTGGTGGAAAACAAATTGGAATTGTTAAAAAAAAAAAAAAAAGATTTTATAGGTGAACAACCAGAGGGAAACAAGTGAGTGCTTTTATAGTCTGCTCTGCTGGCCGAACCCATATAAAAACCCATCCATCCACTCATTTTTTGAGCCGCTTATCGTGGGAATGCTGGAGCCTATCCCAGCTATCTTTGGGCAGGAGGCGGACCCTAACCCTAAACTGGTTGCCCGCCAATCGCAGGGCAGACAACAGTCACACTCACAATCACACCTAAGGGCAAATTAGACTCTACAATGAATGATTTTTTTTTTTTTTTTTTGGATGTAGGAGTAAACCAGAGCCCACGAAGAAAACCCACGCAGGCACGGTCGAGAACATAGAAACTACACACAGGTGGGCCCGGGATGTGAAACCCGGTCTTCAGAACTGTGAATCCAAAAAGCTGTGCCACCCTGCTGGCACAAAAATAATCATGTTTTAATTTTTTTCATTATTGAAAATAATGGAATGCAGCCCTATGGGGGGCACAAACCAGTGCAATCTGTAGGCCGGTCCCAACCCCGGATAAATGCAGAGAGTTGCGTTAGGAAGGGCATCCGGCGTAAAAACTGTGCCAAACAAATATGAGCGTTCATCTAAAGAATCCCATACCGGATCGGCCGTGGCCCGGGTTAACAACGCCTGCCCCCGGCTCTGCTAACCTGCAGGGCGTCGGTGGAAAGTCAGCTACTGTGGGTCGAAGACAAAGAAGAGGAGGAAACCGGATCCATCGTCAGACGAAAAAGAGGAATGCACAGAGCCTACAACCGAGTGTAGGGACTTTGAATTTTGGGACTATGACAGGAAAAGCTCAGGAGTTGGTTGACATGATGATTAGGAGAAAGGTTGATATTCTGTGCATCCAAGAGAGCAGGTGGAAAGGTAGTAAGGCTAGAAGTTTAGGAGCAGGGTTTAAATTATTCTACCACGGAGTCGATGGGAAGAGAAATGGAGTAAGGGTTATTTTAAAGGAAGAGCTGGCTAAGAATGTCTTGGAGGTGAAAAATGTATCAGATCGAGTGATGAGGCTGAAATTTGAAAATGAGGGTGTTGTGTATAATGTGATTAGCGGCTATGCCTCACAGGCAGAATGTGACCGAGAGTTGAGAGAGAAATTCTGGAAGGAACTCGATGAAGTAATTCTGAGTATCCCAGTCAGAGAGTTGTGATGGGTGCAGATTGTAATGGACATGGTAAAGGAAATATGAGCGATGAAGAAGTGATGGGTAAGTACAGCATTCAGCAAAGGCACTTTGAGGGTCAGATGGTAATGGACTTTGCAAAAAGTATGGAGATGGCTGTAGTTAACACTTATTTCTAGAAGAGTGCGGAACATATAGTGACCTACAAGAGCGGAGGTAGAAGCACGCAGGTGGATTATATTTTGTGCAGACGATGTAATCTGAAGGAGGTTACTGACTGTAAAGTAGTGGTAGGGGAGAGTGAAGCGAGACAGCATAGGATGGTAGTGTCTCGGATGACTCTGGTGGTGGGTAGGAAGATGAAGAAGACAAAGGTAGAGCAGAAAACCATGTGGTGGAAGTTGAGAAAGGAAGAATGTTGTGCGGCCTTTCGGAAAGAGGTGAGACAGGCTCTCGATGGACAGCAGAAGCTCCCGGAAGACTGGACTACGACAGCCAAGGTAATCAGAGAGACAGGCAGGAGAGTATTTGATGTGTCTTTTGGTAGGAAAGGGGAGAAGGAGACTTGGTGGTGGAACCCCAAAATACAGGGAGTCATACAAAGAAAGAGATTTGCGAAGAAGAAGTGGGATACTGAGAGGACTGAGGAGAGGCGAAAGGAGTACATTGATATGCGACGTAGGGCAAAGGTAGAGGTGGCAAAGGCTAAACAAGAGGCATATGAAGACATGTACACCAGGTTGGACACGAAAGAAGGAGAAAAGGATCTCTACAGGTTGGCCAGTCAGAGGGATAGAGATTGGAAGGATGTGCAGCAGGTAAGGGTGATTAAGGATAGAGATGGAAATGTGTTGACTGGTGCCAGTAGTGTGCTAAATAGATGGAAAGAATACTTTGAGGAGTTGATGAATGAAGAAAATGAGAGAGAAGGAAGAGGCAAGTGTGAAGGACCAGGAAGTGGCAATGATTAGCAAGGGGGAAGTTCGAAAAGGCACTCCGGATGGTAAGGCAGTTGATCCTAATGACATACTGGTGGAGGTATGGAAGCAATTTGGAGAGGTGGCTGCGGAGTTTTTGACCAACTTATTCAACAGAATACTAGTAGGCGAGAAGATGCCTGAAGTATGGAGGAAAAGTGTGCTCGTTCCCATTTTGAAGAACAAAGGGAACTTGCAGAGCTGTGGCAACCATAGAGGAATAAAGTTGTTGAGCCACACAATGAAGTTATGGGAAAGAGTAGTGAAGGCTAGACTCAGGACAGAAGTTAGTATCTGCGAGCAACAGTATGGTTTCATGCCTTGAAAGAGTACCACAGATGCATTATTTGCATTGAGGATGCTAGTGGAAAAGTACAGAGAGGGTCAGAAGGAGCTACATTGTGTCTTTGTAGACTTAGAGAAAGCCTATGACAGAGTACCAAGAAAGGAACTGTGGTACTGCACGCGCATGTCTGGTGTGGCGGAGAAATATGTTTGAGTAGTACAGGACATGTATGAGGGCAGCAGAACAGCGGTGAGAGGAACAATTAGAAAGATGGAAACATGCACTGGAAAGGAGAGGAATGAAGATTAGCCGAAGTAAAACAGAATATATGTGCGTGAATGAGAAAAGTGGAGGGGGAAGAGTGAGGCTACAGGGAGAAGAGATGGCGAGGGTGGACAACTTCAAATATTTAGGGTCAACAATCCAGAGCAATGGTGAGTGTGGTAAGGAAGTGCAGAAACGGGTCCAAGCAGGTTGGAACAGCTGGCGAAAGGTGTCTGGTGTGTTATGTGACAGAAGAGTCTCTGCTAGGATGAAGGGCAAAGTTTACAAAACAGTGGTGAGGCCGGCCATGATGTACGGATTAGAGACGGTGGCACTGAAGAAACAACAGGAAGCAGAACTGGAGGTGACAGAAATGAAGATTTTGAGGTTCTCGCTCGGAGTGAGTAGGTTGGATAGGATTAGAAATGAGCTCCTTAGAGGGACAGCCAAAGTTGGATGTTTTGCTGACAAGTTTCGAGAGAACAGACTTCAATGGTTTGGACATGTTCAGAGGCGAGAGAGTGAGTATATTGGTGATAAGGTGTTGAGGATGGAGCTGCCAGGCAAAAGGGCGAGAGGAAGACCAAAGAGAAGGTTTATGGATGTGGTGAGAGAAGACATGAGGGCAGTTGGGGTTAGAGAGGAAGATGCAGGAGATAGGCTAAGATGGCAAAAGATCACACGCTGTGGCGACCCCTAACGGGACAAGCCGAAAGGAAAAGAAGAAGAGATTGAAAATAATGGAAACACTCAGAGGACAGGGAGGAAAATGTATGTGAACATGAAGGTTTAAAAACTGGATGACTGTCCTTTGGAAACATTTACTTCAGTGAACCATTTCCTGTGCACAACAATCAGGATGGCTTTTGGGCCATTCTTCTTTATAAAAGGGTTGCAGTCCAACAACCTTCCTGGGATTTTAGTTGTGCATCACTCAATTGATGCCATGCTAGAGCATCTTAATTGGGTTGAAATCAGGACTTTATATATAAATATGTATAATGCTGGAAAAGAATACAAAAGTATAAAATTGGGTTGAATTTAGGGCTCTGGCTGGGCCATTCAAGAATGGTCGTAGTTGTTCTGAAGCCAAACGTTTGTTATTTTAGCTGTGTCCAGCCCAGTCTGAGGTGCTGAACACTCTGGAGAAGGTTTTCGTTGAGGATATCCCTGTAGTTGGGCACATTTATCTTCCTTACCACTTAGAATTAAGTAAAAAATATATTTATGTTGGTCTCATCGGACCGGGGAATCTTATTCCTCACAATCTTAGAGACCCCCTCCCCCCCCCTTTTTTTTTTTTTTTGCAAGCTATAGTGGGCCTTTCATGTGTTTCCATGAGAGTTTTCCATCAGGCCACACTTTTGGGGGCTCTTTTTTAATATTGGATGCAGTGTCTGACAGTTATCAACTGAAGTGTGAAATGTTGTTTAATAAACATTTTAAAAAAAGAACAACATTTCAACTAAAGGTGGAGCGCCACAATGGTACATGCCTTGGCTCAGCATTGCATTTTGAATGGCATGAACACAGCATTAGAACTGTAGTCTAAAAAGACTAGACACACACGGTGTGCGTTGTGTTGTCCGTTGAACCCAAGCAAGTGGCTCACCAAACCCCTGGAGTTTGATTGAAACCAGGAACCACTGCCTTAGAAAATTCATCTCACATTCCAGATATCATTACTTCCACCTGTTTCCACTTGTACCCTGAGCCCTCTCAGCACATGCCATCCGCCACCCCCAAGATTATCGATGACCATCTGGCCTTTACGGTGTCACTCATCCTTGACATGAGGCCCAGGGTACCAGTACCTGTAACTGGAAAGGGTATTGGCCAGTGGAGCGTTCTTGGATTTCCTGGAAGCTCATCCTTGATCACTCCCTTCTAGAGAACTTCAATGCAGCTCACCCGGGGAAGCCTGGCAGAATGCCGAGAGGCGTCCGTTGAGAGGGGGGTTATTATGATGAATTCCCCTGCAGTACCATTGTCAGAGACTGGGTGGTGCTTTGCGCCCTCTCACCCTATCTCTCTCCCCTATCCTCCCGCATACTTTGCAGCTCTGGGCTTCTTTGATCACTGCTTAATTCACTTAATACCAACATAAAGGCAAAAACTTGAAATGTGAGAAGAAAACAATGAAGAAGTGGAGCAACGACACAAATACAGAACTTGAAAGCTTTTTAGACTGCAAAGACTGAAGTGTCTTTGAAACTTTAACTGGCAGCCTGGTGAGTTGATGGACTGTGTCACATCCTGTATCTGTTTCTGTCAAAATATGTGAGTGCCAACAAAGACATTTCACACATGCAATAACAAAACTGTGGTTCTCTGAAAAATTTAGGCACCCTCTTCAGGCCAAAAGGACACATATTGAAGTGAGGACAGAGCACTTTCCAATCACATTAGAAATCACCTGACAAAAGAAATTAACATTGCAAAGAAATTATGCAGAAAAGATGAAAAAATGGCTCCCAGTGTCTGAAAATCCCTGACCAACTACAAACAACCATCCTCCCAAGCAAACAAAAGAGCATGAATAACATCTACTGCAGATTTGAAAAGGACATTTTCAAACCCCATATCCACCTAGCCATATCACCGACCACTATGGCTCCTATGACTTCTGCGTTACCCAGTCATGAACAGGATGACCCATCTTCAAACTACAAAAGGTCAACAATGCGGCCTGCCCAGAACTTGCCTTCATCCTACCTCAAAGTCTGCATGGATGAGCTCACTCGAGTCTTCACATAGATCTTCAATAGATCTCGGGAACTGTGTAAAGTACAATCCATCCATTTGCTGAGCTGCTAATCCTCACTAGGGAGATGGGAGCGCTGGAGCCTATCCCAGCAATCTTTGGGCAGGAGTCTGGGTAGACCTTGAACTGGTACAAAGCCGATCGCAAGGCACACAAATCAAACAACCATTCAGACGCATACTCACACTCACTGGCAATTTTGACTCCTCAATTCATCTACCATCCATGTTTTTCTCTGGGGTGCCAGGAGAAAAGCGACGCAGGCATGGGAAGAACATGCAAACTCCACACAAGCAGGTTTGGGATTTGAACCCTGGCCCTCAAAACTGTGAGGCAGATGCTTTAATCAATCACCAGTTGGCACAGTCGTGTGAAAAATCCTGTTTTAAATCCTCCACTACAGTCCCACTCATAAAGAAACGTTCGATTAGGATTTTGAATGACTACAGGCATGTCATCGTGACATCTGTGGTCATTAAGTCATCGCAATGCATTGTACCGAACCACCTCACTAGCATTAGAGGACTCCTGCTGGACCGCCTAGAGTTTGCCTAGCGAGTAATCTATTCAACGACTCCCCAGCGACATCTCCATTCTCTACTTTGGGAGGAGATATACAATCATGGTAAATAACTAGCCATATGAACATAGCTTCCATGAATTTATTAGTAAAGAGGTAAAAACCCCACTCCAGCTAATTATCGGCCCTTAGATATAGAGATACAGATGGATAGATCAAGTTTATCTCGAAATCCTTTGCACCAAGGCTTGAAAAGGTAACTCCCAATGATAATCCACTATGACCAGACAGGCATCATTAAAGGCAGAAACTTCACAAATAATGACAGACATCTGTCAAATTTAAGAAGCATGTCACAGCATAAAAATGTATATCCAAACATATCAATTGGTCCAGAGAAAGTTCTTGATAAACTTAACTTACAGTACTTTGCCAATTTGGCAATGGAGACTCATTTATACGTATATTGGAGAACAACATTATACACCTAACTAAAAGACACGCCATAAGATTGGACCACAGAGTTTTACTTTACAAAAAGGAACCAGACAAGGATATCCACTCTCAAAATGCTATTTACAAAATTCGTCCAACCGGCTGCTACCACGATACGTTACACTGATATGAAAGATATCCGCTCGCTAGTGTAAAAACACAAATAAGTATGTGATGATATTCTTTATTTAGATGAACCATATTCCTCTGGTCAGGCACTCTTCAATCTCATTAAAAAAAATTTCACAAATATCAGATTACTCTATGTAGGGTAACACAAATGGGAAATGTATGGATTACAAATGGCTGGTTTGGTTTCACAATCAGATTGAGTTAACAACTACTGTGATGGTGGGCAGAGCCAAACGTTGACCGAGATTGGTCTCCAGCATTGCATAAAGGGGCGGGAATCTTCCTTCTTACTCCAGAATATGCTTTCCAGGGAAGAAGTAACAACTGGCTCTCTCCTTCTCATCACTTCTGCTTTCCAGGTGAGGTGGTTGTGCGAAACACTGTCCAAAACTGTTACCCTTGAATGATGCGTTTGTGTACTGCATTGATGAATGGCTGATGTACACCTGAGGAGCAGATGTTTCACAGCAATGGTGCTCAGATGAATGGGTGTGGTGACGCGACACATTAATATGACTTATTGTTTTGTTATTTAAGTTTATAGTATAATATAACATTCAGTGTTCAGCAGTAGTAGCAAATGGTGATGATAAAAGTCACTCCCCAGTTTAAAGCAGAGGAATCCAATGGAGAATTGAAATGTCTTTGAAAGAGAGAACATTAACATTGCTTTGGTCTGTGACATGAATCATTCTTTGAAGTCCTTCATTGTGTATCAGCAAAAGTGGAGATGTACGTATAGAGCTTGTGCACCTAAGTAATAAAATCACGTGATTTTTATGTCGCCATATTGTCCGTCAAACAAAACATTGTTGAAAGTTTATTCCGTTGAGACGAAATGAAAATATGTCTGATAGCACGACAGCCAGAGTTTTGTCCTATACCGTTAATTTAGAAGGTGATATTAAATGAAGATACAAGGAAAAATTCGAGACACTTAGCATAGAGGATCCATATTTAATGCCGAAGTCAATGTTTTTGCCGATAAAAAATTTGAATGTTAATTCGCTTCCCTGTCTTGGGCAACTAGATATACACATGTACAGTATCTGGTGACTAAGTCGTCGAGATTTACACAGAAGAGTTTGAAAGCGTATAAAAGTCTGGACTCAAAAAATACTTTGGTGCTGTATCTGTTCTCAATCAGGAATAAATCCCAAATAGATTTTTTCACTACAAATACTAATATTTAAATAAATGACCCCTGATTTTGCAGAAACTCACATTCTTTAACTCTGATTGGAAAAAAATTTTAGTACAGGGAGTCATTTACCCCGGTCACATAAGAGTATTGCTGCCACACGCTTACCACTGTAAACCTCTCTGTGACAGACAGTTTATTATTTTTTTTTAAATATACATTTTTATCAAATGAGTCAACTTGGCATTATAAATACTTATTGATAATTTGAGATTGAGAAAAATCATTCCTACTTGAAATGTAATGATCGCAAGATAGGCGTGTGTATTTTGTTGGGCACCATCCATCCTGTTTAATGGCTTAAATCCATTGATCGTTTCTGGTCTTTTCAGCGGTATTCTATAGAATGATATCTTTGAAGAACTGTCCCATCTATTGTGACAACCAACAGCACAACAGATCTTGGGCATTGTGAAAAATCTGCTCCGATACAGCGACTCCCGCACTGCCAAGCAGCTTTGTTTGATCTGCAATATGGCGTCGCAAACAACGGTGACATCACGGGCACGATCTCTGGTGTGATTGACTGTAAACCACAATTGTTAGAAATGGGGAAGTTTATTGTAGGAAGAAGATAATGACTATAATATTATGTTTTGTTTGAAAATGTACAGAAGTACTTGTGATAAATGTAACCCAGTTAAAAAATTGCTGTAGTTAAAAGTTAAAATAGAGTAGCAATTGAGTTGTTTTCTTTATACAAAGTGGTGGAATATTTGTTAAAGTGTGTGCTGAATTTTATTTTCTGTTGAAGGGATTTGTATTTAATCATGTTTTATTAATTTGTGAAAAGAAATACTTTTGTTTGTCATTTTATTGTTGTAACCAGTGTTTGAGAAGGAGAGGAAGTGACGAGTTGAGGGGAGACACTAGAAAAAGAGAGAGAGAGAGAGAGAGAGAGAGAGAGAGAGAGAGAGAGAGAGAGAGAGAGAGAAGAGAAAGCTGGACAAAATGCAAAGTACTAGTTGTTGTTTGAAGAAAAGAAAAGTTAAGGTCAGGCATTTATCAACATTGATCAACGTGTTCAACAAGTACTGTTGACAGTTCAATTGTGATAGTGTGTCGTTTGAGTGGACTACTCAGATCACGCCGTAACGTGGTGGAGTTAGCCGCTAATAAAGAGGCTAAGTGGATGCGTGGAACTTTGGTAGGATGCTAGCGACAAGCTAATGGCAGCTAGCGAGGCCTGTGTTGGAACAGGTGGAAGAAGACGAGGACGCTAGCGACGAGCAAACGCTAACGAGGGCTGCATTGGACCACAAGGGAAAAGCTTTGCAACGGATCGGACCGTCAGGACTTGGATGAGGCTGGGCAATTGGACACAACTCTCGACATTCTTAATTCCTGCCGTTTGAAACTGCAGGGACATTGGGGTTTGAATTTATTTTATTTTGCCAGTGATGTTCATATTAGTATGAGCCCTTAATTTAACTCAAGTTAGCCTAGATTCGTTTAAGTGTACATTGTACCTGTTACATTGACTTTGTTTATTTGACTGTTTTGTATAAATATTTATATAATTTAGAAATATTTCTCTCGGCTGGCTTGGGAACGCCTCTGGATCCCTCCGGAAGAGCTAGAAGAAGTGGCTGGGGAAAGGGAAGTCTGGGTATCCTTGCTGAAGGTACTTCTCCCGCGACCCGACCCGGAAAAGCTGTAGATAATGGATGGATGGATATAAATATTTGATTTTCCATCCTTTATTTTGTTGTTAAATGTGCACACTTTTTGTTACATAACCAGGTCTATTATTTGACTATCTGCAAGCCAGTTAAAAAAGTGAGGAGTTTATTTGGTAGCTTGGTTATTCAAATTAAGATAACCTTCACTCATAAGGGGAAACATTATTTCAGAGACCTTTTGAGAGGGAATAAGCACACAAGTAAAGAGTGAAGTTGTAGTAGAAGTTTAGAGTAACTACTATTACGTTAATGGATTAGTTCCTAATTTAGATTGAGGAAAGAACTCGGGTTAGCCAACTCTCATCAAAGTATTATATACTTGAGAGGCACTACGTAAAGAATATGCTTTCCGGGGAAGAAGTAACCACTGGCTCTCTCCTGATCACCAGGGTTCCAAGAGGATAGATAGAAGAGATCAGTTCAAACCAACAAAACGCCAGCCTCAAAACTTGAGGCACGTAACATTGACTGGAGAAAATCAACAATCATTCCAATAACAGAAAAATAATGTAATCCTGCAGATGAAATCCCGTATTACTCCATCTTAAAGGAAACAATTTATTTAGATTGTAATATTTCACCAAGTTTCACAACGTGAACAAATCTAAGCTCCACACCACTTCTCAAAAAAATCTCATCCAATTTACACCTATTAAAATTAAAAATGTATCTTTATCAATACTGGGAAGAATAGCCACAATACAAAAAAAAAGGGAAACCTTACCCCAAATATTTTTTTCTTTTCAATTATTCCGTTTACAACCAGATTCATATTATTTTAAACATTACATTCTGCAGTAATACATTTTTTTCAAAAAATAAAAGTGTTAAGAAATCATTCATATGTTCTCATTTTGTAAACAGTTGGTTACATCTCTCCACCTAGCTTTTATCTCTGAACTTATTGTCTTGAAACAGATGTAATGAATCAAACAAATGTAATCAATTATACAGATGTCATCAATCAAAAGGTCTTATCATGTGACCTATGTGAGTAAAAGAAGCTGTAGTGGTACACGAGGTGGAATTGATTGGTACCAGGGAGAGGCTCTGCTTGCTCCCCTTGCAGCAAGTAAAACTTGAAGCCTTGTCTGTTCGCCTTCTTTAAGAGACAGTTAGGTTCTTAAACCTGAATGCTCCCAATTTTAAACAGGAGTATCTAGCTAACTAATTACAAAACCTCATGGAATGTATACACCACAATGAGGAGCCAAGAATGATTCTGGCTAGAACAGATAGACTGCAGCAAACTCCAAATCCATCCATTTTCTTTTGTGTTTTGGGTTGGGTTGGTTTTTGGCCTATCCCAGCTGTCACCGGGCGGGAGGTTGGGTACACCCTGAACTCGTTGCCAGCCAATCGCAGCGCACATGGAGACAAACAACAGTCGCACTCACAATCACACCTCGGGGCAATTTAGAGTCTTATCCTGCTTATCCTCACAAGGGTTGCAAGAGTGTTGGAGCCTAGCCCAACTGTCAATGGGAAGGAGGCGGGGTACACCCTGAACTGGTTGCTAGCCAATCGCAGGGCACATAGAGACAAACAGACGCAATCAAAATCACAGCTCGGAGCAATTTGGAGTGTCCAATTAATGTTGCATCTTTTTGGGATGTGGGAGGAAACCAGAGTGCTCGGAGAAAATCCACTCAGGCATGGAGAGAACATGCAAACTCCACACAGGCGGGGCCGGGATTGAACCCGGATCCTCAGAACTGTGAGGCCAACCCTCTTCAATTGTGCACCATGCCGCCCTAAGTTGTTTTACACTTTACCACCTGATCCACTGTGCGCCCAACTCCAAATACTCTCATTTATTTCTACTTCAAGAACTCAATAATCACATGTATTTTAACGGGTAAGGGGAAAAGTTTAGAATCTACAGCGGACATAGGCAAACTATGGCCCATGAGCCATATCTTTCCTTGTATGACTTCCTGTATTTTAGAGTTCTACCACCAATCCTCCTTGTCCCCTTTCCTACCAGAAGACACCCAAAGTACTCTCCTGCCTGTCTCTCTGATCACCTTAGCTGTGGTAGTCCAGTTTTCTGGGAGCTCCTCACGTCCTGTCTCATCTCTTTCCGAAAGGCCACACAACATTCTTCCTTTCTAAGCTTCCACCACATGATTCTCTGCTCTACCTTTGTCTTCCTAATCTTCCTACCCACCGCCAGAGTCGAGCAACAGTCTCCCCTACCACAAATTTACAGTCAATACATCGTTTGTACAAAATATAATCCACCTGCATGCTTCTCCCTCCCCTCTTGTAGGTCACTATGCTCCTGGCTCTTCTGGAAAACGTTCACTGCTGGTATTTCCATCCTTTTTGCAAAGTCCACTACCATCTGACCCTCAAAGTGCCTTTGCTGAATGCTGTACTTACCCATCACTTCCTCATCGCTCCTATTTCCTTTACCATGTCCATTACAATCTGCACCAATCACAACTCTCTGTCTGGGATACTCAGAATTACTTCATCTAGTTCCTTCCAGAATTTCTCTCTCAACTCTAGGTCACATTCTGCCTGTGAGGCATAGCCGCTAATCACATTATACACAACACCCTCATTTTCAAATTTCAGCCTCATCACTCGATCTGATACATTTTTCACCTCCAAGACATTCTGAGTCAGCTCTTCCTTTAAAAGAATCCCTACTCCATTTCTCTTCCCATCTACTCCATGGTAAAATAATTTAAACCCCACTCCTAAACTTCTAGCATTACTACCTTTGTACCTGCTCTCTTGGATGGAAAATATATCAACCTTTCTCCTAATCATCATGTCAACCAACTCCTGAGCTTTTCCTGTCATAGTCCCAACATTCAATGTCCCTACACTCAGCTGTAGGCTCTATGCATTCCTGCTCTTCTTCTGCCGACAAATCTGCTTTCCTCCTCTTCTATGTCTTCGACCCCTAGTAGCTATGTCTTCGACCCCTAGTAGATCGATTCTTTCATTTTGATAAAATTGAGACAGCACTTGAGCTGGTGTCTTGTCCGTTATCACAAGAACCCAAAACAGCACAGCTGGAGCTGCAATTAGAACTGATCCATCTCCAACTTTATCTCTCTCTTGGCTTTTACAGAACAAGTCCACAAAATAGCACACAGAAATCACTCCACAAACTCCGCTGCCATTGGAAGAGCTATTTGGCGTAGCCGGTTCAACGATCTCAAATAGAATATACGGTATTTTTATCCAGTGACACATCATGAAAAAAAAAACATGTTAAAGCCCCCTTCAGCCCACACACAATGAATTGAAGTGATAGCCACAGGAGGTCTTTTGAGTGTACTGAATCACTCAATTTAAAAAAAATCTATTCATCTATACATTTTTTTGAGCTGCTTACATGGGTGCCAGGAGTGCTGGAGCCTATCGCAACAGTCTTTGGGCAGGAGGCGGGGTACACCGTGAACTGGTTGCCAGCCAATCTTTGGGCATAAAGAAACAAGCAATCAATTCTACCACTTATCCGGGTCGGATCGTGGGAGTAATAGCTTTAGCAAGATTGCCCAGACTTCCCTTTCCCCAGCCACTTCATGCAGCTCTTCCATGGGGATGCCGAGGCATTCCAAGGCCAGCCAAGAAACGTAGTATCTCCAGCATGTCCTGGGTA
Source organism: Syngnathoides biaculeatus (assembly GCF_019802595.1). Lineage (NCBI taxonomy): Eukaryota > Metazoa > Chordata > Actinopteri > Syngnathiformes > Syngnathidae > Syngnathoides > Syngnathoides biaculeatus. Next base: position 8,424,374 of record NC_084650.1, read on the forward strand.
TTTCCTAGGCTCTCTTTCCGTTAAGACGTGCACGGAACATCTCACCAGGGAAGCGCATGGGAGGCATCCGTATCAGATGCCCCAGCCACCTCATCTGGCTCCTCTTAATGGGGAGGAACAGTGGCTTCACTCTGAGCCCCTCCTGGATGACTGAGCTTCTACCCTATCTCTAAGTGAGAGCCCAGACACCCCGCGATTGACTGCCCAAAGTACCGGGACTCTGAAGATGGAACCACGCGGGCACAGCATGAGGTACACAGAAATGTCGCAGGTCCTGCCAGAGTGGTGGCGAGTACTTAGGCCAATTGACAATGGTCTACAGTCCTTTAGCCAACTGGGATGCAGCACACGCGGGGTTTGCCAGCTACACTGTAAAAAATTACACACACAAAATGTGTAATAGCGAGTCCACATAAGTGAACCGCGTTGTAGCGAGGGAACAATTTAAGTCCATTCATCTTCTACCGCTTATCCAAGATCAGGTCACGGGAATAGTACGTTGAACAGGGAGGCCAAGACTTTCCTCTAACCAGCCACTGAATCCAGCTTTTCTGGGGAGATCCTAAGAGGTTTCGATGAAGCCGAGAGGAGTAGTCTTTCCCGTGTGTCCTGGGTCTTCCCATGGGTCTACTTCCAATGAAACGTGCCTGGAACATCTCACTAAAGAAGCATTCAAATCAGATGCCCCAGCCTTCTTCCTCATCACACCCTTCCAGGTCTCACCATCATTGCCCATGTGAGCATGGAAGTCTCCCACCAAAAAGCTTCCTTCCTTCCTTCTTCAGCACTTCCTCTCAGGACTCAAAAAGGTGCGCGTCCTATGAACTGTTGTTTAGTGCATAGGCACATCCAGTCGCAGTATATCACACTCGTTTCTCGTGAGGGTTGAAGTCCACTAAGCCTGTCAAAAAGGTGGGCGTCCTCTGAACTGTTGTTTAGTGCATAGGCACATCCAGTCGCAGTATACCGCACTCGTTTCTAGTGAGGGTTGAAGTCCACTAAGGCTGTCCTTTGTCACTGATTCTGATCATAACTTTCATGGAAACAATTTTTAGGCATAGAGAAAGATGAAGAAGAGGAATAAAGGAGATTTTGCAGCAGAAAGAGAAGAGGAGATTATCGACCCTCCAACTGAGTGTTGGGCTTTCGAAGGTTGGGACTATGACAGGAAAAGCTCAGGAGTTGGTTGACATGGGCAGTGTTTAGATTATTTTATGATGGAGTAGATGGGAAGAGAAATGGAGTAGGGGTTATTTTAAAGAAAGAGCTTGCCAAGAATGACTTGGAAGTGAAAAGAGTAGCAGAATCAGATTTACTGGCTATGTAACAACACACAAGATATTTGTTTAAGGTAGTTGGTGCCACCCTAGTACGACATACATATTGAGTAAGAAAAACAGAACAAATGAATTAGAACTAGAAATGTAGTTATAAGTAGAATAGACAGTCAATTTACAGGGAACTTTTCTCTCATCATAACTCACTATTGTGCAAAATTGTGCAAGGATGCAGAGTCTTGTAGCATGCCTATTAGAGGGATATTCCAGTGCAGTGACAATTTACCAAAGGGTGTCAAGGTTTAAGAAGTGTATCTGCAGTTTAAATTGATGAGTCATGTGATAGTCTGTCATACATAATTTTAATACTGATTGGCACTGCAAGGTGTGACAACAATTCAAGGAAGAAAACTGGCAGCATGTTGCAGTGGAATTGTAGGTAACCTGTTAAAGAATTTTATTAATTTTATTTAGTCATTATTATTATTATTATTCATTCAATCGCAAGAGGGAAGAAACTGTTCACATGCCTGGTAGTTTTGATATGCATTGATTGGTAGCGCCAGCTGGAAGTAATTAGCTGGAAGAGCTGATGACCAGGATATGGAAGATCCGACAGGATCCTACCTGCTTTTCTCCGAGATCGAATGGCGTGCAAATCCACAAGGGCGGGTAGAGTGGTACCGACACTCCATTCAGCAATTTTGATTGTCCGTTGGAGTTGGAGTTTGTCCTTTTTTTGTGGCGGCCCCAAACCAGATTGTGATGGAGGTACGTAGTACTGATTTTATGACTGCTGTGTAGAAATGTCACAGCAGCGATTGTGGCAGGCTGTGTTTCCTCAGAAGCCACAAGAACTACAGTGGCGCTGTGACATACAAGTAACTTAACATACGACTTTTCCGGGATACGTCACAAGGCTGAGACAATTTGTTTTGCTTTGTCTTGTGAGCCAGGGTTTGATGTACGAACAACCTCCAGTAGATGGCCCCGTGGTCATTAAGATGCTAAAGCACAGAAGTTCTGCTCAGCTTTTTGTGCTTCACTAGGTCTTTCCATGTGTGCACCTCAACTCGGTAGCATATCTGTACAATGGTGCTCGCATTTTGTTATTTTGTATTTACTACAAGTGAATTTTCAACCATGCACCAAAAGAAAGCAATTGCTAAAGAGAGTGGTGTGAGAAGAAAGAAGAAGCATGATATCGATGGAATTAAAGCATGAAAAAGTGGAAAAACACGAACCAAGTGTACGAATGAGTGACTTGGTGAAGAGTTATGAGCAGCGGGAAGAAGATATAACCTTGGGGTGCCCCAGTGATGATAGTGCGTGTGCATGATGTGGTGACCCTCGGGCTCAACTGCTGTGTCTTGCACATCAGGAAGTTTAGATCAACTGGCAGATGGCAGTCGAGTTGACGAGCTGGAGAAGGTTGGAGGAAATGAGTTTGGCGATGATGGTGTTAAACGCAGAGCTGAAGTCCACGAACAGGATCCTCACACAGATAGGCTGTCAAGGTCTTCAAGGATAAAGTGCAGACCCATGTTGACTGCATCATCCGCTGACCTGTTACCTTGGTTGGCAAACTGCAGTAGATCCAGGTGCAGACCTGCGACGCTCTTGTTTTGGTCGAGCACAATGTGTTCACTTCATGACCACAAATGTCAATGCAGAAGGCCTGCAGTCATTTAGACCCGAGATTGCAGATTTCTCGGGGATTATGAGGATGATGGACTGCTTGAGGCAGTATATTACTTCACACAGTTCTAGAGAACTGTTGAAGATATTTGTGAAGACTGGAGCAAGTTGGTCTGTGCAGACTTTGTGGCAGGATGGGGACACAAGACACAAGACCTGGGCAGCCAGTTGGTTGAGCTTTTTATGTTAGAAGATCGGCCTCATGTCCTTTTCATTGATGGTCAACGGAGGAATTGAATTGGTTGAATTGGTCAGCAGTGCGACTTGATGGATGTGTGGAGTCAAAGTGTTGTTTTCAAACCTGAAGTAAAACCTGTTCAGGTTGTCACCCAGCCCAGTCTTGTCTATTGGTGGGGATAATCTCTTGTAATTAGTTAGCGATTTTAATTTGTGCCAGACTGATTTGGAGTGGTTCCAGTTTTGCTGCATAATCCCTCTTTGCGATGTTAATTTCTTTAGGCAGATGTTTTTTTTTTGTTCGATTTTACATTGCACTATCCCTGGTACAATATGCAACCTCTTTAACCTGACGGAGTTGCCTAACTCTGACTGGAAAGCACGGCTTGTTGTTGTTTAACGTGCCAAAAATTTTTGTCGGTATATACACCTCCTCACAGGAACTGACATACGCTGTGATAATATCCAAGTATTAATCTAGGACAGGGGTGGGTTGATTGCAAGACAGTCTTGGCCAATTGCGTGATGGCGTGCCAAAAACAAACAAACAAACAAATAAAAAGAGACATAAGCAAATGTTCCCTGTAAGATGCGTGTGTGTGCAATTGCACACCACCAATGTGGTCTCTGCGCACAGATATTCTGTGTTACATCCACCCATCCATCCATTTTCTTAGCCGCTTATCCTCACGAGGGTCACAGGGAGTGCTGGAGTTTATCCCGGCTGTCAACAGGCAGGAGGTAGGGTAAACCCTAAACTGGTTGCCAGCCAATCGCAGGGCACATCGAGACAAACATCCGCACTCACAATCACACTTGGGGAAAATCTAGTGTGTCCAATTAATGTTGCATGTTTTTGGGATGTGGGAGGAAGCTGGAGTGCCCGGAAAAAAACCCACGCAGGCAGGTCCAGGATTGAACCTGGGACCTCAGAACTGTGAAGCCAATGCTTTCCAGCTGAGCCACCATGTCACGCTACAAGTATTCAGTTTGTGGTATTTTGCAATGTGATTCAATGAGAGAGGGATGACTGGATGCTACACCCAATGGCACGATCCACATACATACCGTAAAAAATGAAAAGTAGAAGTAGGTTCTTTTAGGCAATGTTTCATGAACGTTTCAGCAGCACATGGAACTTTCTCTGAACGACATGCGGCTCAGCCACACACTCTCCTGCCTAGTTTACCCTACACCGGCGCTCTCCACGCTTAAAGGGGTACACTCATAATTACAAATGTTTCAGTACTTTCACAACATCGTGATTGTCTCCGGTTTCCGAACTGGTGACAACAAACCGAAAAGGCTCTGACCTGCGCAACCCTTCACAAACTAAATCCTGCTAAATTTGGACCGAATGTTGTGAGTCCTTGATGTGGGACGCCCCTGCTGACTTCAGTGGACTAAAATCATCATCTGTATAATCTTTGTGCCCATATTGGAGCCGCTTGCATTCATGATGAAGCTGCGTGGCCTAGCCTAGCCTAGCTCGGGAAAACCAAGCTACGTATGTAATCAAATATCTGCTGTGGAGTTAAACATTCAATAGTGAGTACTTACAACGAGGACCGTGAGTACTTACTTACTTACTTACTTATACCAATTTAAACATGCCTATGGGCTCAGACCACCTTGGCTTTGCTGCTAGCAATGAGTAACGTTTGCGATCAAACAGTGCTGTTGAAGGAGCATTGAACGTGTTTACCTTCATAACGTGTACGACCTAAACAACGGGTACAACAAGGGACATGAGGACTTATAGGAAATTTAACAAGTCTTATGTTAGTACCCAAACACGAGCCGTATTGTTCGCGTAGAAGCTGCTTGGCCCAAGTTTAGCCTAGCACGCAAACAACTTTATATATTTATATCCTTCGAATCGTCATATCCATTATGTTTTTACACAGGTAGTATGTGATTTGTGTATCTTATGTGCTGACTGTGTTTATTTGATAGCTTTTATCTGACTTGAACTTTAATTAAGTAGTATGTAAATTGAGCATCTTATGTGTTGACTTTGTAGATTTGATTGCTTTTATCTGACTTTAACATAGACTAGGTAGTGTGTTAATTGTGTATCATATATGCTGACTTTGTTGATTGTTGATTGTTGATTTGTTTTTGTCTATCTGCAGCCAGAAGGGGTGCACAATTCCTGTGCATCCTGGAGGCCGGTCCCAAGCCCCGATAAATGCAGAGGGTTGCAGCAGGAAGGGCATCCGGTGTAAAACTGTGTGAAACATATATGAGCATTCATCAAATGACTTCCATAGCTGAGAGGTCGTGGGCCAGGCTAACTACGCCCGCCCCCAGCACTGTTAATTTGCAAGGCAAAGGTAGAAATTCAGGTAATGTAGGTCGAAGACAAAAAAGAGGAGGAAAGCAACATAGTCGACAGCAGAAGAGGCATGCACAATCCCTAAAACTGTGTGTAGGGACTTTGAATGTTGGGACTATGACAGGCAAAGCTCAGGAGTTAGTTGACGTGATAATGAGGAGAAAGGTTGATGTATTGTCCACCCAAGAGAGGAATTGGAAACGGAGTAAGGCTAGAAGCTGAGGAGCAGGGTTTAAATTATTTACCATGGAGTAAATGGGAAGAGAAAAGGAGTAGGGGTTATTTTAAAGGAATAGCTTGCTAAGAATGTCTTGGAGTTGAAAAGCGTATCAGATTGAGTGATGAGGCTGAAATTTGAAGTTGAGGGTATTGTGTATAATTTGATTAGCAGCTATGCCCCACAAGTAGGATGTGACCTTGAGTTGAAAAAAAAATTTTGGAAGGAACTAGATGACGTTGTCCCTCAGTGTAGGAATAATTGTGATCATAATTATCATACATCTGCTTCCAATAAAGAAATGCTTTGCTCTGCTCTAGATAACGTGGGAGCCTCCAAGCAGGAGATAGCAAGAACAAAAACATCTCATCATCAGAACTGTTAGAACTGCTGCCTGTTAAAGAAATGATGACCACACATGTATTCAGCAATCTTCCACACATGCACACGCACATGAACACATGTACACTTTGTTTCAAACTGTTTTGCTTGTCGTCTCCTTTTTGTCACATCCATGTAAATAAGGGGTGTCTTAAAACTAAATCGAGGTGCTGAGGAGAACATAATCAGAGAGTGCAGTGGTGAATTGTACGAGACAGTTCCTCTCCTCTCTCCTCGTGAGACTTGAACTGATGTCTTTGCTTCCTTTTTTGTCCTTTTTAATGAATGTCTGATTGGTGAACCTGACACTGAGAGAGAGAGAGAGAGAGAGAGTTCTGATTAGTGCAGATTTCAATGGACATGTTGGCGAAGGAAACAGGGGTGATGAAGAAGTGATGGGTAAGTACGGCATTCAGCAAAGGAACTTTGAGGGTCAGATGGTGGTGGACTTTGCAAAAAGGATGGAATTGGCAGTGGTGAACACTTATTTCCAGAAGAGATAGGAACAGAGGTAGGAGCACGCAGGTGGATTATATTTTGTGCAGGCGATGTAATGTGAAGGAGGTTACTGATTGTAAGGTTGTGGTGGGAGAGCGTGTAGCTCGACAGCATAGGATGGTGGTGTGTAGGATGACTCTGGTAGTGGGCAGGAAGATTAAGCAGCCAAAGGTCGAGAAGAGAATCAGGTGGTGGAAGTTGAGAAAGGAAGAATGTTGTGTAGCCTTCCAGAAAAAGGTGAGACGGGCTCGAGATGGACAGGAAGAGCTCCCTGAAGACTGGAATACAATTGCCAAGGTATTCAGAGAGGCTGGCAGGAGAGTACTTGGGGTTTCTTCTGGTAGAAAAGGGGAGAAGGAGACTTGGTGGTGGAACGCCAAAATAAGTCATCCAAGGTAAGAGATTAGCGAAGAAGTGGCACACGGAGAGGACTGAGGAGAGGCGTAAAGAATACAATGAGATGCGACGTAGGGCAAAAGTAAAAAGTGATCTGCAGTGAAAGCAGGGAGCAGGCGGAGGAACAATTAGAAAGATGGACTCTATTTGGTCTTGGCCATGTCTGGCCTCCACTACTCTTTCCCATAACTTCATTGTATTGCTCATCATCTTCATCATTCGAATGACTCCCTGGTGCGGTGTGTGTTCCAGGCACGTCTCATTCAATGTCGAGCCACCTCAAAAGAGTTGGATGAAGTGGCTTGGGAAAGGAAACAGTGGGCATCTCTGCTAAAGCTACTGCGCCGTGACCAGACCATGGATAAGCGGCAGATGATGGATTATAATTATTATTATAATTACGAAATAAAATTGCTTTAATTATCACATTAGAGACTTAGGGGGAATTATGTGTACATAGATGCATCCATCCATCCATTTTCTTTGCCGCTTATCCTCCCGAGTGTTGCGGGGAGTGCAGGAACCTATCCCAGCTGTCAACGAGCAGGAGGGAGGGTACACCCTGAATTGGTTGCCAGGCAATCCCAGGGCACATGGAGCCAAACAGCCGCACTCACAATCACACCTCGGGGCAATTGAGAGTGTCCAATTAATGTTGCATGTTTTTGGGATGTGGGAGGAAACCGGTTAGCAGACAAGGTTGTTCTTGACCGCAAAAATCGGAGCCATTAAAGGTCGAGACAATGTTTGTGCTGATGCACTTTCCAGAGTGTAAAATTGTTTGACATGTTGTATTTTTCTGTTTTCGGTTATGTATTTTCTGTTTTAACATGTTTCAAATGTTTCTTAGTTATATTACAAAGGAAAGTTTCTCTGTAACCTTAAACAAATACTCCGCTGAAAAAGCCTTAATCCGATAGGTCATGTCCTTTGTACTGTACTTTGAAAATTTGAGGTTAATCCAACATCATTCAATGGTGTTTTGAGAAGATTTTTATCGTCAATTATGAATTTTCATGGGCGCCGCCATTTTGGGAGTCACACGACTTAAAAATCAGGCAGTGACATCTCCCGTGCGCAAAAAAAAGGAACACACAATCACGAACAGCGCTGATTCCTTGGATTTATCCTCATCTACTGAAGAAAGAGCAGCAGCGGTTGAGTGGGAAGATGGAGGAATACGTCCATACAGATTTGAGCCTGTAAATAATGGTGAATATTTGGATGGATTTTCAGATGGGAATGACGTGGACTCTGACGAACTAACTAACCACAGGTGCAGAACGTTCGAACACCAGTTCTGTGGAACAATAAGCTTTTGACAAAGGTCGCTCAAAGAAAAAAAATGAGGAGTACTGAAATCTTCAACAAGAATGGACAGTGCTTGTGGTGAGGGTGAATTCTGCTGTGTTTAACTTCACAGATGGGGAGTATGCCGAAGCATTCGTAATCGACGTTGCCAATCAACATTTTGCCAACTTTACATAAAGACAAGATAATCAAACGAATAAATGACATGCTTTTGTCGGCAAGAACTGTTCACCGTCGTACCATCATGACGGCTAATCAAATTGAATTACATTCACAGTTAATGGATGGAAGTCGAAACACCTGCAAGATGTATGAAAGCATAAGAAGGTGCATTCATGGTAAGTACTTTTGTCATCATTAGCAACACCCCTCTTTGAGCCGTCAACTTATTGTGGTGGAGGCATTTGTGTGTGATGATCCTAAGAGCAAGTTGTCTGGGGCCTCATGCCTCCAAGTCGGGTCACCCATGGCAAACAGGTCCTCAGTGAGGGACCAGACAAAGTACGACTCGAAAACCCCTACGATGAGTCCAAAAATTAGATCTTGGTTTCACTTGCCCTCACCTGGTAGCCGGACCTCACCCATAGGTCTCGGCTGGGCACAGCCCAAAAGGGTAACATAGGTCTCCCTTCCCATGGGCTCACCACCTGTGAGAGGGGCCATATGGGTCGGGTGCGAAGCAAGTTGTGGGGTGGCCAAAGGCCGGGACCTGGCAATCCGATCCCCAGCATAGGTCTCCCTTCCCATGGGCTCACCACCTGTGAGAGGGGCCATATGGGTCGGGTGCGAAGTAAGTTGTGGGGTGGCCAAAGGCCGGGACCTGGCAATCCGATCCCCAGCTACAGAAACTAGCTCTCGGGACTTGGAATGTCACCTCTTTGGCAGGGAAGGAGCCCGAGTTGGTGGGTGAGGTCAAGAAGTTCCGACTAGATATAAGCAGACTCGCCTCTATGCACTGCTTTGGCTTTGACACCACTACTCTTGAGACAGGTTGGACTCTGTTCCACTCTGGAGTTTCCTCCAGGGAGAGATGCCAAGCAGGTGTGGGTATACTTATTGCCCCCTGGTTCGGGCCTGTACATTTGGGTTTACCCCAGTGGATGTGAGGGTAGCCTCCCTCCGTCTGCAGGTACAGGTCCTGATAGTTGTTTGTGCTTATGCACCAAACAGCAGTTCAGAGTACCCACACTTTTTGGAGTCCTTAGAGGGAGTGCTGGAGAGCGCCTCCTCTGGCGACTCCATCATTCTGGTGGGGGACTTCAATGCCCATGTGGGCAATGACAGTGAGACCTGCAAGGGCGTGATTGGGAAGAATGGCCCCCCGATCAGAACTCGAGTGTTCTGTTACTGGACTTCTGTGCTCATCACGGATTGTCCATAAGAAACACAATGTTCAAGCATATGGATGTTCACTTGTGTACCTGGCACCAGGACATCCGAGGTTGCAGTTTGATGATCGACTTTGTGGTCGTGTCATCGGACTTGCGACCACATGTCTTGGACAGTCGGCTGAAGATAGGGGCGGAGCTGTCAACTGATCACCACCTGGTGGTGAGTTGGGTCTAATGGTGGGGGAAGATGACAGACCGATGTGGCAGGCCCAAATGTATTGTCAGGGACAGCTGGGAAAAGCAATAAGATTCCCCTTGTCAAAAGGAATTTCAACTCCCACCTCCGAAAGACCTTTGCTCACGTCCCAGAGGAGGCAGGGGACATTGAGTTCCGCACCTCCATTGCTGAGGAAGCCAACTGGAGCTGTGGCCGTAAGGTGGTCGGTGGCGGCAACCCACGAACATGTTGGTGGACAGCAACAGTGAGGGATGCTGTCAAGCTGAAGAAGGAGTCCTATCGGGCAAGCGGAATACAGCTTTGGTGGTCGCTGAGAAAAAAACCCGGGCGTGGGAAGAGTTCAGTGAGGTCATGGAGAATTACTTCAAGACAGCTTCAAGGAAATTCTGGTCCACCATCCAGCATCACAGAAGGGGGAAGCAGTGCACCGTGAACACTGCGTATAGGGAAGATGGGGCACTGCTGACTTCAACTCGGAATTTTGTGAGTCGGTGGGGAGAATATTCCGCAGACCTCCTCAATTCCACCAACACGCCTTCCCGCGAGGAAGCTGAGTTTGGGTGCTCTGAGGCGGGCTCTTCTATCTCTGGCGTTGAGGTCACCAAGGTGGTTAAAAAGCTCCTTGGTGGCAAGGCCCCTGGGTGGATGAGATTTGCCCGGTGTTACTAAAGGCTCTGGATGTTGTGGGGCTGTCCTGGTTGACACGCTTCTGCAACATCGCATTGACATCAGTGACAGTGCCTCTGGATTGGAAGACTGGGGTGGTGGTCCCTCTTTTCAAGAAGGGTGACCGGAGAGTGTGTTCCAACTATAGAGTGATCTCACTCCGCAGCCCCCCCCCCCCACACACACACACACCCCCGGTAAGGTCTACTCAAGGACACTGGAGAAGAGGGTCCGTTGGGAAGTCAAATCTCTGATTCAGGAGGACCAAAGTGGTTTTCGTCATAGCCGTGGAACAGTGGACCAGCTCTACACCCTCGGCAGGATCCTCGAGGGTTGATGGGAGTTCGCCCAACCAGTCGACATGTGTTTTGTAGAGTTGGAGAAGGCGTTCGACCGTACCCCTCGGAGAGTCCTGTTGGGGGTTCTTTGGGAGTATGGGGTACCGAACCCCCGGAAACGACCTGAGTTTGGCGCGCATTGCCGGCAATAAGTCGGACTCGTTTCCGGTGAGAGTTGGGCTCCACCATGGCTGGCCTTTGTCACCGATTTTGTGGACAGAATCTATAGGCTTGGGTGTCCGGTTTGGTGGCATCAGCATCGCCATCGCATCTCTGCTCTTTGCAGATGATGTGGTTCTGTTGGCTTCATCAAGCCGTGATCTCCAGCTCTCACTGCAGCAATTAGCAGCTGAATGTGAAAAAGCTGGGATGAGAATCAACACCTACAAATCCGGGGCTTTGGTCCTCAGTAGGAAAATGGTGGTGTGCCCTCTCCAGGTCAAGGATGACATCCTACTCCAAGTGGAGGAGTTCAAATATTTTGGGGTCTTGTTCACAAGTGAGGGAAGAATGGAGCGGGAGATCGGACGGATCGGTGCAGTGTCTGCAGTGATGCGGACTTTGTATCAGTCCGTTGTTGTAAAGTCGAAAGGCGAAGCTCTCAATTTAACAGTTGATCTATGTTCCTACCCTTAGGGCATGAGCTGTGGGTAATGACCAAAAGAACAAGATCCCGGATACAAGAAGCTGGAATGAATTTCATCTGGAGGATGTCCGGGCTCCCCCTTTGAGATAAGCTGTGAAGCTCAGTCGTCAGGGAGGGACTCAGTGACGAGCCGCTGCTCCTCGGCATTGAGAGGACCCAGATGAGGTGGCTGGGGCATCTGATTCAGATGACTCCTGGATGCCTCCATGGTGAGGTGTTCCGGGGATGTACCACTGGGAAGAGACGCCTAGGACGACCCAGGACACGCTGGCTGGCTTGGAGGATCCCTCTGGAAGAGTTGGAAGAAGTTGCTGGGGAAAGGGAAGTCTAGGTATCCCTGCTGAAGCTACTTCCCCCACGACCCGGCCCGGAAAAACAGTAGATAATGAATGGATGGATGGATGGTTAGCAACTTCATAACAATGTTATTTAAAAGAATTCAGACCTATTGTACTCAAAACGTGTTGGTCTTAAATAAATGCGCAAATATGTATGGCATGTCGTACGGCTCAGGGCAACAACACTAGCTAGGGGATCCCTAAATGTTTCTTTTTCTTACTGGGCATAATATGCCAACGAGCCTTCCTCGGATTATTTCTATCCGAATTATGGCAGAATTTTGCGATACAGTGGGGCATTTTTACGAGTTTGATGGTGGTGGTTCTGCATGTGATTACACTACAAATTGGCCATGATTTCTTTGTTTACACACAGAATACGTCACATCCGCGCAAGTAGGTCATGTGGCTCCCAAAATGGCAGCGCCCATAAAAACTTATCTGTACTGTGTACCTCCATCACAGCCTCGTTTGGGCCCGGCACAAAAAGGACAAACTTGGGTTGCAACAAACAATCAAAACCTCTGAACGGATTGTTGGCACCACGGTACCAACTATCGAGGACTTGCACACAATGCGAACTAGGTCCAGAGCAGGCAGGATCCTTTCAGACCCTCCACATCCTGGCCACCAGCTCTTACAGAGCCTTCCGTCGGGAAAGCGCTACAGATCATTGAAAGTCAAAAAAAGCAGGCATTCAAACCGTTTTTTCCCTCTGAAGGGTCCCATGAAGACAGTGAAGAATATGAGCTTTGTAAATGCATTATCAATTTGAGCCAATTAGACAGCATACACATTCGAATGCAGACGAAATAGCTGGCCATGAAGAAAGTGCTGAGCACGCAGGGAGCAGGATTTGCCTCGTGATGGAAAAAAAGACTGGTAAGCATTTGTGAAGTTCTTGTTTGGTTTAGTTAGTCATAAACTAATAAATAATAAAGGCTTAAATATCCTGAATGTATATACAGAGTTTGCCTTTCATTAAACCACAATGTGGCTCCTTAAATTTGTTGATGCAATGTAAAGGAAGATGCTTGTTATAAACAACGGAGAAAATTCACTCTCTTGCACTTCAGTTGTGCAGCATGGTCCGTGTGCAATTCAATTAGTGAATGCAGGCATCAAGCCAAGCATTACATTTTGCTTGCTGGACTCATCACGTCTATTCTGATGAGTGCATTCCTGTGCAAGTCATCTTGACTGGCTGCAAAAGACTGGGTTTATCATTTGATGTTGTCACCTTCCCTCCTCTGTTTTTCCTCCATTTTTGTTAGTTCTGGGCAAGGCTATCTAGAATGAGGTACAGTGGAACCTTGGTTTTCATGATTAATTGGTGCCAAAAACTAAAATCAAATTGCATATAAACAAAATGGACTTTTATTCAGTGTAATTTAACAAAAACATATGATAAGCATAAGTGAGTCATGACATGGCTCATCTGTCCATTTTCTGAGCCACTTATCCTCATGAGGGTCGTGGGAGTGCTGGAGCTAATCCAAGCTTTCATCGGTCAGGAGAAGGTGTACACACTTGAACTGGTTTCCAGCCAATTGCAGGGCACCTTGTGGATAAACATGGCGGCGCACACAGGTGCAGCAGCTCTTAGCTCTTCAATTTGGTGCTTTTTCTTCTTAAATATTTTGTCGCTCTTTGTGGAAGCCACATTCACCTATTGCGTCCAGGGCCTGATTGTTCTGGGACTGAAGCAAAACGTATCAATCAGAAATGAACATCAAAACAAAAACAATATTCCAGAGGACATTGCGAGTCCACCGAGATCTCCATGACCAGCCGGTCTACCAAGCAAGTGACGGAGAAGGGGGAGGGAGCGTAAACAAAAGTGAGGATGTCAGTTGGGCCTGGCTGCTAGGCTAAGGAAGCAACCTACAGACCACCGTTACCCATGCAAGAACCTTTACCCACAAAATGGATTAATTGCAATTACAACTAGCCACGAACAGTTTTGCCCGGAACTAGAATGTTACTGTATTTTCATCATGGAGACGTGGCTACATCCGCAAATCGCCAATGCTGCAGTTTCACGAGCAGACCGCCCACCCGGACAGAGTTGTTTTTTTTTTTTTTTTTTTTTTTTGCTGGTGACTTCAATCAAGGATGTTTAAAAACTGTTCTACCCAAATGCGTCCAGTATGTGAAGTGTCCTATAAGAGGAGCGTAAACCCTGGACCACGTTTATACGCCAACATTAAACATGCATACAGGGCCAACCCACTCCCGCATCTTGCTGGATCTAATCATGTTTATATACATATACATCCACCCACAAACACAAACAAGGCCTCAAACAAAGATAATTACAACATGGCCTGAGAATGCACTCTCTCGGAAGTAGGACAGTTTTTCACGCACTGTTTGGGAATTATTCAAACACCAGAATCTCTAGGAACATACAGATACTGTTCTCAAACACTACATAGATACTGTGACTTTCAATAAACGGATCTGGGTTTTCCTCAACCAAAATCCCTGGATGACCTGAGAGATTAAGGCACTCAGGCGCAACACTGCTTTCAGGTCAAGGGACAAGGCACATTACAGCACTGCCAGATGTGACTTAGAGAGGCATCAAAGTGGCTAAGGTGGGCTACAAAAAGAAGACTGAGGAGTACAACACTTCACAAACTACAACTAAATTAACCAGTGTGTCGGAAACACAGACACCTGATGTTAAATCATCTCTCATTTAATGGTGTATTGAGAAGATTTTTATTGACAATTACGAATTTTCCGGAGGTGCTGCCATTTTTGCGAGTCACATGTCCTATGACCTTTGACGTGTTACGTGCCATTCCAAATGCTCAATTACATTGAGACACCATTATGCCCAGCGCTGGCTTCTCTGATTTATCCTCATCTGATGAAGAAATAGCAGTATCGGTTGATCGGGAAGACAGAGGAATACTTCAATACAGATTTGAACCGGTTGCTGTAAATAATTCCGTCGAGCGGCAGCGCCATCGGGGAGCGAGCTCACGGATCTGCCACTTGGTGGAGCTCAGCTCACGGCTCCACCGTGGAGCGAGCTCGTCAGACTCCGCGTCATTCCACCCGATGAATCAACCGAATATTCAACAATATGTACAGCCGAGCGGCCAAACTCACACCCTGGTGAGCTCTGGAGCTCACTCGGCCGGGGAACGAGCTCACGGCTCAGTTCACGGCTCCGCTGCTCGGCGGAAATATTTACAGCCACAGATTAAAATCTGTATGGAAGTATTTCTCGGTCTTTCCGATCAACTGATACTGTCATGGTCCCTGTCCTGGCCGTACCGGTCCCCGAGGCGGCACGCACCTGCTGCACTCGGCGGAGGCGCACACCTGTGCCTCGTCTCAAGTAATTACGTCCCAGTTATATAGAACCACACGTACGGTCTGGCCTTTGCCAGATCGTTGCTTCATGCCTCATGCCCGCACTCTCGTAATCCTGTTCCTGATCTCCCGTCTACCAACTCCTGCCTGCCCACTGACCTTTCTCATACACCTGACGTTGTTTTTACTGCTGCTCCCGTTGACTGCCTGCGTAATCCCCAACACTGGACTGAATAAATGCCTTTCCCAAACTGCCGCTGCGTCTCCCGAGTCGTGCATTTGGGTCCAACCCCGTGTTCTGGTCGTGACAGAACAATCTGGCAAAAACATGGACCCAGCTGACTCAGCTGCGTTCCGCCAGTCCCTGCAGCTCCAGGGAAGACGTATCGTCGAGCAGGAAACCACTCTCCAGGCAACTAGGCACCAGTTACGGGAGATGTGTGCTCGGGTGGACAAGTGGTTTGCGTCCATGTCCAGCGCAGCCGACGCCAGTCTGCCGACAGCCGCCGCCACCCCGGGTTCAAGTCTGTCTCCGCCCGCTCCCCTGCCGGTCAATGAAGTCCAGCGGACTGTGTGTACGCCACTCTCCTCACCCGAGTGGTTCTCTGGTGACACAGGTAACATTAAAACCCTTCCTCGCCCTATGTGATCTCCATTTTGAGTTGCAGCCCTCCGCCTTCCCCATTGACCACTCCTGGATACCATTCGTGATCTCCCACCTGACAGGGAGAGCAGAGGCCTGGGCCACATCCTTATGGAGCCCCGCTTCCGAAACCTGCCACTCCTGGACCTCCTTTGTGTGTGCAATGACGCAAGTGTTCCAATATGCTTCTCCGGAACGTGAGGCGGAAGCTTCCATGATCTCGCTCCAGCAGGGAAATGTCGCGTCGTGGATTACAACATCGAGTTCCGCATCTGAGTGGCAGAGAGCCGGTGGAACGAGGGAGTACTCCTCGACGCATTCTTGCAGGGTCTCTCGCCCGGAATCCAAAATCACCTCATCGCAGTGGAAGTGCCCACAGACCTGGACTCGCTCATCGCCCTTGCCTCGACGGTCAACCAGAGGCTTGCAATAAAGGGGCGGGTCGATGCGCTACAGGGGGCCGTCCAATGGAGCTTCGCATCACAAAGCACGCGTCAACCAATTCAGGGTGTTGAAACGGGGAGGCTATGCAAGTTGAGGGGGTTCACGGCTCCCCGGAGGAATGACGCCGGGGTACTGTGGACGGCCTGGGCAACCTCGTGGCTCGCTGCTCAGTCAAACCCGTATGACCCACACTCGGGGTATCCACGATGGTGAGTCTGAGTCTGACGCGGTCCCTGCTTCAGGTGACTTTAAGTGCAGGAGAACGTTGATACATGGCTACAGTATTCATTGACTCTGGGTCTGACGCTAATCTCCTGAACCTGCGAGTAACTGACTTATTGGGTTTAGAGAATTTTAGAACGCAGCATCTCCGACACACTTATGCAGCCAATGGCAAGTTTTTGTCCCAGGTTACTCACTGCACTCAGACTTTAAACAAGACGTTCCCAGACACACACACTGAATGCTTGAGTTTTCACGTGTTCAATTCACGAAGCAGTGACATCATCTTGGGGAGTCTCTGGCTCAGGCAACATAACCCTCTCATTGACTAGCCATCTGGACAAATGAAGTCGTGGGGTTCGAAATGCAGAGGCGCGTGCTTCGCAAGTCGCTTCGGATCCTCCCCGGGACTCTCCACAGGAGCCGTATTTCACCTTGTTCCCTGCTCCTCGGATCTGAAGGAGGTGTTTTCTGAAGCTAAGGCGAAGTCCCTTCCGCCTCACCGACCGAATGACTGTGGTATTGATTTACTGCCTGGCCCCTCACCCCCGCGGTGGAGACTCTTCTCTCTTTCAGGCCCTTAACACCAAGCCATGAGGGACTATGTGGAGTAGTCGCTGGCCGCGGGTCTCATCAGACCCTCATCATCACCCGCCGGAGCGGGCTTCTTTTTCGTAAAGAAAAAGGATAAATCCCTGCATCCCTGCATTGACCACCAGGGGCTGAATGACATCACCATAAAAAACAGGTCCCCTCTTCCCCTAATCGCTACTGCCTTCGAGCTGGTGAAGGGAGCCAGGATTTTTACTAAGCTGGACCTGAGGAACGCGTACCACCTGGTACGCATTAGGGAGGGAGACGAATGGAAAACTGCCTTTAACACACCCATGGGGCATTATGAGTACCTGGTGATGCCTTTTGGACTGACGAATCCACCAGCGGTGTTCCAGCACTTCGTCAATGACGTCCTGCGCAAGATGCTTAATAGGCATGTTTTCGTGTCGCTTGACGACATACTGATTTTTTTTTTTTTCCCCAGACGAAGATTCCCATATCAGGCACATCCGGTCCATGCTGCAGCAGCTATTTTGGCACGATCTGTACGTGAAGGCAGAGAAGTGCGAATTCCACCAACCCTCCATCTTGTCCCTGGGTTTTATCCTACTGGAGTGGAAAATCCGCATGGAACCCGGGAAGGTTGAGGCTCTCCTTTAGTGGCCCACTCCCACAGATTGCAAAGAGGTGCAGAGATTCATTGGGTTTGCCAACTTTTATCACAAGTTTATTTGGAATTTTAGCAATATAGCTGCCCACTTGAATGCACTCACCTCTCCCCTCAGTGCCTTCGACTGTCATCCGGCCTGCCAGGCAGCTTTCAGCAAGCTCAAGGGCTGCTTAATGTTAGCCCCAGTCCTCATCCTGTCTGACCCTGATAGGCAGTTTATTGTCGAGGTGGACGCATCAGATTCTGGTATTAGGGGTGGTCCTTTCTCAGAAGAGTTCCAGGGATGGGAGACTACACCCCTGCGCTTTCCTCTCCAAGAGGCTGACTCCAGCGGAATGGAACTGTGATATCGGAGACCGGGTGTTGCTCGCTGTCAAGACAACCATGGCGGAGTGGAGACACTGGTTGGAGGCCACTCAGGTCCCTTTCCTAGTGCTGACAGACCATAAAAACCTTGAATATCTAAAAACCGCCAAGAGGCTGAACGCCCGGCAAGCTAGGTGGTCCCTCTTTTTCACTAGGTTCCGCTTCACTATGTCCTACCGGCCGGGGTCCAAAAATGGGAAACCTGATGCGCTGTCGCACATATAGGAGAGGGAGTGGCACGAAACCAATCACTCCCTGATTCTTCTGGACAACTGCTTCGTGCCAACCTTCACTTGGGAGATCGAGGTCCAAGTGAAAGAAGTACTTAAAGAGTCCTCCAGTCCTGCAGATTGACCTGTAAACAGACTGTATGGCGTGCCTCCTCTGAGGGGGAAGGTGATTGACTGGGTCTACACAAACCGCAATGTGTGTCACCCAGGCATGGCCAAGACGCGGTCGGTGGTTGAACAGCGCTTTTGGTGGCCGAACATCAAAAAAGATGTACGAGAATATGTCTGCGTGCCCAGGTTGCGCTGCCGACAAACCCTCCCGGCAACGGCCCGCTGGAGAGCTTCTTCCACTGCCCGTTCCTCGACGACCATGGTCCCACATCTCCCAAGATTTCATGACCGGTCTTCCACCTTCACAAGGTCACACCGCCATGCTATCAAAAGTGGATTGGTTCTCAAAATGGTTCACTTCATTCCGCTGCCGAAAATCCCCTCCACCAAGCAGACCACCGAGTTTCCTTGGGACAAAGTGTTTCGGTACCACGGCTTGCCTACCGATGTGGTGTTAGACAGGCGACCCCAATTCGTTTCACGATTTTGGAGGGAGTTTTGCTCGCTGATTGGAGCCACGGCAAGTGTGTCCTCGGGTCAGCACCCAGAGTCCAATGGCCAGACTGAACGGGTCGATCAGGACATGGAAACTAGTCTCCATTGCCTGGCCTCCCGCAACCCCGCCTCATGGAGTCGGCAGCTCGGCTGGGTGGAATACTCACAGAACTCCCTTCCCTAGGCTTTGCCAGGTAAGTCACCCTTCCATGTGGTGCATGGGTACCCCCCCCTCGCTCTTCTCATCTCTAGACACTGACTCACCGGTTCTGTTGGCATTGGCCGTGGTAAGGCACTATAAGCAGACATGGGAGCGAGCCAGATGGATGCTCCTACGTATGGGGCGCATCTTCAAGGCTTCATTGGACCGCAAGAGTTTGAGGGCTCCGACCTATAAAGTTGGACAGCTCTTCTGGCTGTCAGCAAGAGGCTTCCCGCTGTGGATGGAATCTCGTAAGCTGGATCCGTGGTTTGTCGGTCCTTTCCCTATCACTAAGGTGATCAACCCAAGTGCGGTATCATTGAAACGCCCAAGATCGATGCGGGTCCACCTTACCTTTGTCAATCTGCTCAAGCCAGCTCTGTCATCTCTGCTGGTCTCGCCTGCCAAGCCCCCCCCCCCCCCCCCGCATGGTTATGTGGGTCCGTCTACACTGTGCGCCGGTTCCTGTCGTCTCGGCGTCGGGGTAGGGGTGTCCAGTACCTAGTGGACTAGGAGGGCTACGGTCCTGCAGAACGATCATGTGTCCCGTACGGGTTCGTGGTTGATCTCTCCCTCATCAGAGACTTTCACGCCTCTCCCCCCGAGGCTCCTGGGCCGTCTGGGGCCGGCCGTTTTGAGGCTACTGCCGGTCCTTGCCCTGGCCGTACCAGCATGCACCTGCCGCAATCGGTGGAGGCACACACCTGCGCCTTGTCCCCAGTAATTATATCCCAGTTATATAGAACCACACGTACAGTCTGGCCTTTGTCAGATCGTTGCTTCATACCTCGTTCCCGCACTCTCGTAATCCCGTTCCTGATTTCCCCTGTAACGACTCCTGCCTGCCCACTGACCTGCCTCCTCCGCCTGACGTTCTTGTTACTGCTGCTCTCGTTGACTGGCTGCATGATCCCCGACAGTGACCGAATAAACACTTTTCCCAAACTGCCTCTGCGTCTCCCAAGTCGTGCATTTGGGTCCATCCCCGTGTTCTGGTCGTGACAGATCCTGCTATTTCTTCATCAGATTAGGACAAATTTGAGAAATCAGCGCTGGGCATAATGGTGTCCTATGTAATCAAGCGTTTGGAACAGCACGTAATACATCACATCACAGATGCGCTCACCTGCATCTTGTTTTAGTGATTATACCCCAGGTATAGATTGCCACATGTGTGATCTGGTCCTTGCCAGATCGTTGTACGACTATGTCACATTCCCGCAACCTTTTGTCCACGTCCTTGCTACTCTGTGTACTAAACCCCGCCTAATTAATGACCCTGCCTTCTCGCCTGCTGATTTTGATACTGCTGCTTCTTTGGATTGCCCAGCTGTGTTTCGACCTTGGACTAAATAAAGACGGTTCCCGAACTGTACCTGGTCTCGTGAGTTGTGCTTTTTGGGTTCAGCCTTATATTCTGGCCATGACAGAGCAATCTGGCCAAGACATGGACCCAGGAAACTCTGATCCAGTGTGCAACGCACTCCAGTTTCAAGGTTGGTGTCTCGCCGAACACGAAGTAATTCTCCAGCTGCAGGAAGTAATGGCCCGGCTTGATTCCTTGCCTGCATCCTTTCCCAGTGGAGCCGATGCCAGTCCGAATCTGGCAGCTGCCAGAGCCGACGTGGGAGCCTTCATTGTCCCCTAGCCAGCCCCTCCGTCGGTCCCCGGCGCACATTCGGGGTTCTGCTCTCCACTCTCCCATCCAGAGCATTTTTCAGGGAACTCTGGTAATGTCAAGCCTTTTGTCACACAGTGCGGGCTCCACTTCGTACTGAAGCCAGCCGCCTTTCCCTCGGACAGAGCCAAGATCGCGTTCATCATTTCCCACCTGACGGGACGTGTGGAAGCATGGGCGTCTACTGAGTGGAGCCGCAACGTGGACACGTGTCGGACATGGGGGGTCTTCGTGAAGTCCATGTGTTCCAGTTCTCATCCCGGAAACTCCTTGATCACGCTGCAGCAAGGCAAATGCCGGGTCTCAGACTACGCCATTGACTTCCGCATTCTTGCAGCCGAAAGCCAGTGGAACAACAGGGCGCTCCTAGATACATTCTTTCAAGGGCTGTCCCCCGGGGTAAAGGACCATCTGATCCCACTGGACATGCCAACAGACCTGGACGCACTCATCGCTCTCACTTTGAAAATAGACAAGAGACTCATGTAACGGGAGCAGGACAATGCCTGGCGGAGGGAGACACCTACCCATATCAGCGACGCTGACACTCTTCAAGGTACGTCTGATGAAGCGGAGAAACCCAGGCAGCTGGGCTGCCCCTGCCTGTCACCCAAGAAACGCCTACTCCGGCAGAGGGAGCGCCTCTGCTTCTACTGCGGGCTGTCGGGGCACATAGTGACCCACTGTCTGATCAAACCAGCTGGTACCTCACCCCGAACCCTGACTAGGGTGCGTCTCAACCTCATTCAGGACAATCCGGGCAAAGCACTTCCTCTTGTCACGCTGTGTTCGGGAGGACAGTCACTCAGGACAACAGCGTACATAGACTATGGTTCGGACCCCGATCTTTTAAATTCTCAGCTGGTCAAAAGCATGGGTCTAAGGACCTTCAAAGTACAGTGCCGCCGTAAGGCTTACACGGCAAATGGCAGTTTCCTCAGCAAAATAACCCTCCACACTCAGACGCTCACCCTGACATTTCAGGATTTACATGGGGAACGTATCAGCTTCCATGTTTTTGACACCGTGAGTCACAACATAATCTTGGGGAGCCCCTGGCTGAGAATACATAACCCCCATATTGACTGGTCAACCAGACAAATCAAGTCCTGGGGAGAAAGGTGTGCATGCACGTGGCTCTCGTCCCAGTAGTCAGGGAGGGAAGATGAGCTGGACCTGGTTTCAATCCCTTCCTGTTACCATGACCTGAGGGAAGTATCATCCAAGTATAAGGCCAAGTCGCTTCCTCACACAGGCCATATGAGTACGCCATTGACCTGCTGCCTGGCTCCTCACCGGGAGACTATTTTGTCTTTCAGGTCCGGCGCATCAAGCCGCGAAAGCATATGTGGAGGAGGCGCTGGCTTCAGGACAAGCAATAGCTCTGTAAGAAGCATATCAAGGTTGCAAATCCTAGCCAGTCTCCAGACCTAAACACAATTGAAAATCTTTGAAGGGAGCTGAAATTCCGTGTTTCTCAGTGACAGCCCAGAAACCTATTTAATCTAGAGAAGATTTGTGTGGAGGAGTGGGCCAAAATCCCTCCTGCAGTGTGCAAAGCTGGTGAACAACTACAAGAAATGTTTGACATCTGTAATTGCAAACAAGACTACTGTACCAAATATTAACATTGATTTTCTCAGGTGTTCAAATACTTATTTGGATCTGTATCACACAAATAAAATCATACATTGTGATTTCTGGATTTTCTCTCTCACAGTGGACATGCACTGAAGACAGGTTTATGTTGTTGCCCGTTAAGAGGAAGAGTAATTAACTGGGCCCACACCAATCACACTGTCTGTCACTCGGGCATGGCCAAAACACAGTCTAGAGCAACATTTCTGGTGGCCAACCATAAAAAAAAAATGACGTGAGGGAGTACATCAATGCATGTCCTATTTTTGCAGATATATAGATATATATCTTTCTTTTTCTTTCGGCTTGTCCTGTTAGGGGTCGCCACAGCGTGTCATCTTTTTCCATCTAAGCTTATCTCATGCATCCTCCTCTGTAACACCCACTGTCCTCAGGTCCTCCCTCGCAACATGCATCAAACTTTTCTTTGGTCTTTCTCTCACTCTTGCCTGGTAGCTCCATCCTCGGCACCCTTCTACCAACATACTCACTCGCTCACCTCAGAACATGTCCAAACCATTGAAGTCTGCTCTCTCTAACCTTGTCTCAAAAACATCCAACATTGGCTGTCCCTCTAATGAGCTCATTTCTAATCCTATCAAACCTGTTCACACCAATCGAGAACCTCAGCATCTTCATTTCTGCTACCTCAACTTCTGCTTCCTGTTGTTTCTTCACAGCCACCGTCTCTAATCCATACATCATGGTCTGCCTCACCACTGTTTTATAAACTTTGCCCTTCATGCTGGCGGAGACTCTTCATATAGAACTGTCACATAGAACACCAGACACCTTCCACCAACTGTTCCACCCCGCTTGAACCCGTTTCTTCACTTCACTACCACACTCTCAATTGCTCTGTTTTGTTTACCCCAAGTATTTGAAGTCGTCCACCTTCGCTATCTCTTCTCCCTGCAGCTTCACTCTTCCTCCTCTGCCCCTCCCATTCACGCACATATATTCTGTTTTACTTCGGCTCATCTTCATTCCTCTCCTTTCCAGTGCATGTCTCCATCTTTCTAATTGCTCCTCGGTATGCTCCCTGCTTTCACTGCATATCACAATATCATCTGCGAACATTATGGTTCAAGGGGAGTCCATTCTAACCTTGTCTGTCAGCCTATCTATTACGACCGCAAACAGGAAGGGGCTCAGCGTAAATCCCTGATGCAGTCCCACCTCCACCTTAAATTCTTCTGACACACCAACGGCACATCTCAGCGCTGTTCTGCTGCCCTCATACATGTCCTGTACTATTATAAAATATTTCTCCGCCACACCAGACTTGCGCATGCAGCACCACAGTTCCTCTCTTGGTACTCTGTCTTAGGCTTCTCTAGGTCTACAAAGAGACCTTCTCTGTACTTTTCCACGGGCATCCTCAATGCAAATAGTGCATCTGTGGTACTCTTTGTAGGCATGAAACCATACTGTTGCTCGCAGATACTAACTTCTGTCCTGAGTCTAGCCTCCACTACTCTTTACCATCACTTCATTGTGTGGCTCATCATCTTTATTCCTCTGTAGTTTCCACAGTTCTGAACATCGCCTTTGTTCTTAAAAATGATGCTGGTGGAGCCAACAGTTCGTATTGGTCGAATACGCACAAAATTCCCTTCCCTCAGCGTCCACGGGGATGTCCCCCTTTCACATATTGCACAAACATCTCTCCTTTTGTTTGTTTTGTTTTGGGGAAAGAAAAGTAGCTAGAGCTATTAACTTCACCAAACTGCAAGGGAACCTGGGAGCGATGCAAACGGATTCTACAGCGCAAGGGGCTCTCCTATAAGGCCACAGTTCGACTGTAAGAGGGCGGCAGCTCCACTCCTACAGGGTGGTTCAGCGAGTTTGGCTGTCTGCTAAGGGCTTCCCACTCAGAGTGGAATTGCGGAAGCTCGCTCCCAGGTTTGGCGGTCCGTTCCCCATTTCAAAGGTAATCAATTCAGTCACGATGAAATTTAAACTCCCTAAGTCAATGTGGGCTTTTCACGTTAACCAGCTCAAGTCTACCCAAGTCTCCTCGATGGTCCCGCCTGCCAGGCTCCACCCCCCTCTATGGTGGACGGGGGTCCTGTCTACACTGTACACTGGCTCCTGTCGTCGCGCAGTTGTGGGAGGGGGATGTAGTACAGGTGGATTGGGAGGGCTACGGTCCCAAGGAGCGGGATTTTCTGTGAGACTGAGCGTTCGTTTTCCCAGCTGGTGCACAATCACCTGTCTTTGGTATTAAAAGAGTTCAAGCGCGACCCATTTATAAACAAACAAGGTGAATCCAGGATGTCTGTGCAACAAGAAGATAAACTGCTGGAGATCGCAACCAACAGTGTCTTTCAAAATATTTTCGAGACAACAACTCAACCGATGTTCTGGATTAAAGTCGTGGCAGAATACCTGAAGATCGCCACTAAAGTACAGAAGACCATGGTGCCATTTCTGACATTGTAGGAATAATTGTGATCATAATTATCATACATCTGCTTCCAATAAAGAAATGCTTTGCTCTGCTCTAGATAACGTGGCAGCCTCCTAGCAGGAGATAGCAAGAACAAAACATCTACTCATCAGAACTGTTAGAACTGCTGCCTGTTAAAGAAATGATGACCACACATGTATTCAGCAATCTTCCACACATGCACACGCACATGAACAAACATGTACACCTTGTTTCAAACTGTTTTGCTTGTCGTCTCCTTTTCATAACATCCATGTAAATAAGGGGCGTCTTAAAACTAAATAAATAGAAGTGCGGAGGAGAGGATCATCAGAGAGTGCAGTGGTGAATTGTACGAGACAGTTCCTCTCCTCTCTCCTCGCGAGACTTGAACTGGTGTCTTTGCTTCCTTTTTTGTCCTGTTTAATGAATGTCTGATTGGTGAACCTGACAGACATCCTATCTATGTGAAGCAGGATTTTATGCAGTGACATCAGCCAAAACAAAACAACGTAATGGACTGGACATGGGCAACACACTTCAGGTGCCATTGTCTCCCATTACCCGCAGATGGGACCATCTAGCTGCAGAGAAACAAGTACTGCACCGATGGTGTAGTGGTACACATGCCTGACTTTGGTGGAGGCAACATGGGATCGATTCCCGTTCAGTGATGGTGTTTATATTTGCCCTGTGACTGATTGGCAACTAGTTCAGGGTGGAGTCTGCCTTTTGCATGAAGCTATTTGGATAGGCTCCAGCTCTCCCATGACCCTTGTGATGAATGGAAGTGGCAGGAATAGTCGCAGAAGAGAAAATGAAATGTTTAACCTGAAAATCGGATGGGTATTTGGACGATTGCACAGTTTGAAAGAATAAAATCAAAAGCTTCGTGATGACATGACGTATGGGAGGAAACAAATGTGGAATAGAAGGATTATATATTTTTCAATAGATATGTTCCACAGATAGTGTTTGTTTGTTTATGTGTCCGTTGATAAAGTTTTTGTTGTTTTCCTAAAAGTGATCTTATCTGTGTTTGGGCAAAAGTAAGTGAATTACTCTTTGAGTGACCGATAAGCAGACATTGACTCTTTTGGGACAATCAAATCTTCTTAAAGGAGATCTTTATTGACCATCCAAGGCACTCTGTGAGGTAAATTCAGAAGTAAATTCAGACCATTAGTTCAGATGACATTGTAAGGTACTGTATGGTTGTAGCTTTCCTGGTCCTGTTGCTATGGTTCTCTGCTGTTCACATCAACACTTTTCATGTTGTGTTGGCAATATCCATTCATCCATTTCTGAACAGCTAATCCTCACAAGGGTCACAGGAGTGGTGGAGTCCATCACAGCTATCTTCAGGCAGGAGGGACACACAGATTCACACCTATGGGCAATTTCTTCACTTCAAGTCTTCAATTAATCCATGTTTTTGGGATGCGGGAGAAAACTAGAGTGCCAGGAGCAAACCCAAGCAGTCATGGGGAAAATATGCAAACTCCATACAGACGAGGCTGGGATTTTATCCCCAGTCCTCAGAACGATGAGGAAGGCACCCAAAACTAATCCTCCTGTTGGCATTGTAGTTTATGAAATTAGTGTGTGTGTTTGAGGAGTGGCAGTAGAATTCAAGTGGCTCAGAGAAAACATCTCTCCTTTTGTTTGTTTTGTTTTGGGGAAAGAAAAGTATCTAGAGCTTTTAACTTCACCAAACATTTGTCTGGAACACTTTTTTTGTACCGTGTTCCCACACTCTAACGTGGTTCACTTTACGCGGCCTTGCTGTTTCATGGATATCTTGTGTGTGTGTAATGTTTTACAGTATCGCAGGCTTTTTTTTTTTTAAGAGCAAATGAATGTGCGTTGTGTTCTGTATCCTGATGAAAACTCGAATTGTGTTCTGAGTCCCGATTAGAAAAGGCACTGTTGACCATTTTCAATCAGTCTCTTCCGTGCTATGTGTCCTGTACAGTACAGAATGTGTGCAGCCTCCCTAATTTACAGAACTGTTCGATCCTAAAAGTGTGGCTCTCTAGTGTTAAAGAGGAAGAAGAGGACAAGTGTTGAGAAAGATGAGAAGGATGTAAGCTGGGACCACGCCTGAACCGTCCAGATAGAGACAAGGAGTGAAGAAGGATGAAGACTGAAGATGCCAAAACCTCGAATAATTGTTCGAAAGTAATAATTAACCTACAGATGTCCTGATGGGAAATGCAGCCCTATGGGGGCACAAACCAGTGCAATCTGTAGGCCGGTCCCAAGCCCGGATAAATGCAGAGGGTTGCGTCAGGAAGGGCATCCGGCGTAAAAACTGTGCCAAACAAATATGAGCGTTCATCTAAAGAATCCCATACCGGATCGGTCGTGGCCCGGGTTAACAACGCCCGCCCCCGGCACTGCTAACCTACAGGGCGTCGGTGGAAATTCAGCTACTGTGGGTCGAAGACAAAGAAGAGGAGGAAACCGGATCCAGCGTCAGAAGAAAAAGAGGAATGCACAGAGCCTACAACTGAGTGTAGGGACTTTGAATGTTGGGACTATGACAGGAAAAGCACAGGAGTTGGTTGACATGATGATTAGGAGAAAGGTTGATATTCTGTGCATCCAAGAGCAGGTGGAAAGGTAGTAAGGCTAGAAGTTTGGGAGCAGGGTTAAATTATTCTACCACGGAGTAGATGGGAAGAAATGGAGTAGGGGTTATTTTAAAGGAAGAGCTGGCTAAGAATGTCTTGGAGGTAAAAAGAGTATCAGATCGAGTGATGAGACAAAAATTTGAAATTGAGGGTGTTATGTATAATGTGGTTAGCGGCTATGCACCACAGGTAGGATGTGACCTAGAGTTGAAAGAGAAATTCTGGAAGGAACTAGATGAAGTAGTTCTGAGCATCCCAGACAGCGAGAGAGTTGTGATTGGTGCAGATTGTAATGGACATATTGGTAAAGGAAACAGGGGCGATGAAGAAGTGATGGGTAAGTACGGCATCCAGGAAAGGAACTTTGAAGGGCAGATGGTGGTGGACTTTGCAAAAAGGATGGAGATGGCTGTAGTGAACACTTATTTCCGAAGAGGGAGGAACATATAGTGACCTACAAGAGCGGAGGTAGAACCACGCAGGTAGATTATATTTTGTGCAGACGATGTAATCTGAAGGAGGTTACTGACTGTAAAGTAGTGGTAGGGGAGAGTGTAGCTCGACAGCATAGGATGGTAGTATGTAGGATGATTCTGGTGGTGGGTAGGAAGATTAAGAAGACAAAGGTAGAGCAGAGAACCATGTGGTGGAAGCTGAGAAAGGAAGAATGTCGTGCGGCCTTCCGGAAAGAGGTGAGACAGGCTCTCGATGGACAACCGAAGCTCCCGGAAGACTGGACGACGACAGCCAAGGTGATCAGAGAGACAGGCAGGAGAGTACTTGGTGTGTCATCTGGTAGGAAAGGGGAGAAGGAGACTTGGTGGTGGAACCCCAAAATACAGGGAGTCATACAAGGAAAGAGATTAGCGAAGAAGAAGTGGGATACTGAGAGGACTGAGGAGAGGCGAAAGGAGTACATCGAGATGCGACGTAGGGCAAAGGTAGAGGTGGCAAAGGCTAAACAAGAGGCATATGAAGACATGTACACCAGGTTGGACACGAAAGAAGGAGAAAAGGATCTCAACAGGTTGGCCAGACAGAGGGATAGAGATGGGAAGGATGTGCAGCAGGTAAGGGTGATTAAGGATAGAGATGGAAATGTGTTGACTGGTGCCGGTAGTGTACTAAATAGATGGAAAGAATACTTTGAGAAGTTGATGAATGAAGAAAATGAGAGAGAAGGAAGAGTTGAAGAGGCAAGAGTGAAGGACCAGGAAGTGGAAATGATTACTAAGGGGGAAGTCAGAAAGGCACTACAAAGGATGAAAATGGAAAGGCAGTTGGTCCTGATGATATACCGGTAGAGGTATGGAAGCAATTTGGAGAGATGGCTGTGGAGTTTTTGACCAACTTATTCAACAGAATACTAGCGGGCGAAAAGATGCCTGAAGAATGGAGGAAAAGTGTTCTAGTTCCCATTTTTAAGAACAAAGGGGATGTTCAGAGCTGTGGGAACTATAGAGGAATAAAGTTGATGAGCCACACAATGAAGTTATGGGAAAGAGTAGTGGAGGCTAGACTCAGGACAGAAGTAAGTATCTGCGAGCAACAGTATGGTTTCATGCCTAGAAAGAGTACCACAGATGCATTATTTGGTCCTGAAGACATACCGGTAGAGGTATGGAAGCAATTTAGAGAGATGGCTGTGGAGTTTTTGACCAACTTATTCAACAGAATACTAGCGGGCGAAAAGATGCCTGAAGTATGGAGGAAAAGTGTGCTCGTTCCCATTTTGAAGAACAAAGGGAACTTGCAGAGCTGTGGCAACCATAGAGGAATAAAGTTGTTGAGCCACACAATGAAGTTATGGGAAAGAGTAGTGGAGGCTAGACTCAGGACAGAAGTAAGTATCTGCGAGCAACAGTATGGTTTCATGCCAAGAAAGAGTACCACAGATGCATTATTTGCCTTGAGGATGCTCGTGGAAAAGTACAGAGAAGGTCAGAAGGAGCTACATTGTGTCTTTGTGGATCTAGAGAAAGCCTATGACAGAGTACCAAGAGAGGAACTGTGGTACTGCATGCGTAAGTCTGGTGTGGCAGAGAAGTATGTTAAAATAGTACAGGACATGTATGATGGCAGCAGAACAATGGTGAGGTGTGCCTTAGGTGTGACAGAGGAATTTAAGGTGGAGGTGGGACTGCATCAGGGATCAGCTCTGAGCCCCTTCCTGTTTGCAGTGGTAATGGATAGGCTGACAGATGAGGTTAGACTGGAATCCCCTTGGACCATGATGTTCGCAGATGATATTGTCATATGCAGTGAAAGCAGGGAGCACGCAGAGGAACAATTGGAAAGATGGAGACATGCACTGGAAAGGAGAGGAATGAAGATTAGCCGAAGTAAAACAGAATATATGTGCGTGAATGAGAAAAGTAGAGGGGGAAGAGTGAGGCTACAGGGAGAAGAGATAGCGAGGGTGGACGACTTCAAATACTTGGGGTCAACAATACAGAGCAATGGAGAGTGTGGTCAGGAAGTGAAGAAACGGGTCCAAGCAGGTTGGAACAGCTGGCGAAAGGTGTCTGGTGTGTTATGTGACAGAAGAGTGTCTGCTAGGATGAAGGGCAAAGTTTACAAAACAGTGGTGAGGCCGGCCATGATGTACGGATTAGAGACGGTGGCACTGAAGAAACAACAGGAAGCTGAACTGGAGGTGGCAGAAATGAAGATGTTGAGGTTCTCGCTCGGAGTGACCAGGTTGGATAGGATTAGAAATGAGCTCATTAGAGGGACAGCCAAAGCTGGATGTTTTGGAGACAAGATTCGAGAGAGCAGACTTCGATGGTTTGGACATGTTCAGAGGCGAGAGAGTGAGTATATTGGTAGAAGGATGCTGAGGATGGAGCTCCCAGGCAAAAGGGCGAGAGGAAGACCAAAGAGAAGGTTTATGGATGTGGTGAGGGAAGACATGAGGGCAGTTGGGGTTCGAGAGGAAGATGCAGGAGATAGGCTAAGATGGCAAAAGATGACACGCTGTGGCGACCCCTAACGGGACAAGCCGAAAGGAAAAGAAGAAGAAGAAGAAATGTCCTGATGGGGGGCACAGTGGAGTAGCTGGAACGCATTCCCCTCACAGTTCTGAGGACCCAGGTTCAATCCCGGACTCGCCTGTGTGGAGTTTGCATGTTCTCCCTGTGCCTGTGTGGGTTTTCTCCAGGCACTCCACTTTCCTCCCAGATCACCAAAACATGCAACATTAAGTGGATACTCTAAAGTGCCCCTAGGTCTTATTGTGAGTGCGGCTGTTTGTCTCTATGTGATCTGTGATTGGCTGGCAACCAGTTCAGGATGTAGCCTGTCTCCTCCCCATTGACTGCTGAGATAGGCTCCAGCACTACCCACGGCACTTGACTGAGGAGAATTAAGGTCTGAGCTTAGAAAGTCAGATGGACAAACACATTGAGTAAGTCCCCTTCAAAGGAATTATATGGCCATTTGGTGTTTTCACTGTCAATGACCTCATGGATGACCTCCTGGGCATATCACAAGGGGTTCTGGTCCCAAATCTGCACTCGTTTGTGTATTTCACCCAAGTATGCAAGGCCCACAGGTGTCCTGGTGCCAGGAAAGGGGAAGGATGCGACATGGGTGATGTTGAGGATGAAAGCTCCCCCGGCAGGACAGGGGAGGGTGGAACCTTCTTTCCATGCCCAGGGAGGGGCAGGGTGAATGGTTTAAGAAACGGACAAAGGAACAGGGGATAACTTTTTTGATAGGTAACAGATGACCAGACGGATTGCTTGCAGCTGTGACACCTCTTTATAAAACAACTAGCCCAAACTTCAGTCTCTGAGAGACCTCCATTTGCTACCCGGACTCAAGGGGAAAGTTGGCATCACGAACAGAATTTACAGAGCCCCCCGACAGCAGTGGGGCTGTGGGCCACACCGGTGACCTGGCAGTTTATAGGTGAGTGTTTTCTCACAATATGTAATGGTGGCCATGCAGTGCTTCCACTGGGCAGAATTGTGGCTTTGAAATTCATCCTTTGTGACCCGTCTGGGGTAGCGAGTGGTTGCAGGCTTTGGAGACAAAGTGGGTAGTGTGTTTTAACAGCGTGTGGTTGCATGAGTCTGGTGTATAACATTTCCCCGTGGATGTGGAGCCTCAAGAGAGGTCGCACGCATTAGGCTCTTCGGACCTGATGGTCTTGTCTAGCCAGTGTGTTGCCATTTGTTTCGGAACTCTGACAAGGGCATTTATGTATTCGCCACTGAGCAGTCATGCGGTGAAGCTCAGTTAAAGGTCTAATCCAGAGGGAGTGTATTTCATTCATCTATCATACAAATTTATCTAAAATTTCATTACAAAAAAAAACATTTAAAAAATTCTCAACGCAACAGAAATGAGATAATTTAGCGTCAAAGTCAGTCTCAAGATTTTGTTCAAAATGTCAGTTAGATTTGGCAAGCTCCGTAACTCCCTGGAATATGACGTCACGTCATGGCAATATTTAGCCAGAGAGTGAAGAAGCTAGCAAAAATGGTGAGGAAGTGTGTTGTATACATCTGTTCTGTGTCAAATGCTGACGGAGTCAGTTTACATGAATGGCCAAAAGATGAACAGATAGGGAGGTTATGGACCAGGTTCATGAAGACAAAGTGGGCCATTGGAATTACAAATCAAAGTAATCACAGCAATATGTTCCAAGCATTTCATGGAGGACTGCTTTGAAAACCCAGTACAATGTTAACTTGGCTTCGCACCTCGGGTTTGCAGAAGGTTTGAGTCCAGGATTCTTCGAGACACGCATATCATGTTTTCCCAACAATTTCTGACTTTTTTGGGAGCGTAAAAATACAAAGCAGACGGTTTCTGTCTAAATAGACAAGGTTATTAGCTGCCAACATTTTCTATTGTGTGCGTCATTCACCGCCCTGTAAAGAAAATGTTTACAAAAACCAAGGACAAAAGGATCCAGTTGTTCCCAAACAATCAGAGGAACAAGAGATTAGGCGAGACAAGGTGATCACAGATTCATTTGCGTCATCCAAACAATCTGATGAGCAATTGGCAAATGGAATGTGGCAGCACTTTAAATCTCCCACACCTCTTCCTGTCCCATTGGACCCATCCACACTTTAGAATCTCCCCTCTATGACTACATAAAACATACAATCCGCAGTAGATGTTAGCTCCCCATCTCCCAGCCTGAATGCAATGTTGGGTCTGATGCATAGTATGAAGACTATTGTCAACGATAGAATCCAGCCTATACCACGCCAAGATCTTCCTCCCATCCCCCCTCGCCTGAAACCACCGTCCACTAAGAAGCGAAAGGGCCCTCCTCCACATGAGGGCTATCTATGAAACTGATTATTTACCAGGTCTTTTCCAAAATAACTCCGACACCTATGGAGATCACGCATTTTTCATCCCTGTAATTACAAGGGACAGAAAGTTAGTCAAAAAGATATGGCACCAAAAAAGTAGAACTTGCACCTTAGTGAGTATAAAATGTGAGTCTGTCGAACCATTCTCTCCAGCCATCTCTGCGAGACGAGCTCTTTTTAATATCAGGTCACTGGGTAACAATCAATTACATCATTTCATACTATGGTCGTGACTTTTTGTTATTAAATGAAATGTGGTTAACAGAAAGTAGCTGCAAAACCATTTTAAATGAGGCAATATCAGCAGATTTTAATTTTATGAACAAGTGTCCAACAGGGAAAAGGGTGGTGGTGTTGCTGTTATTTTGAAATCATTATTTCAATATAAATTAATTATACTGGGTGATTTTTAGCTCTTTTGAAAATCTGTTTTTTTTTTTAGTCAAATGTTATCATTTTAATAACCTGACCTCCGAGATACAATGGAAAATTCATGGAAGGTTTTTCAGAACTGCTGTCAGTTATTTGTAGTGAGTACAACTATTATGTCATCACAGGGGACTTTAGCATTCATGTTGACAATAACATGGAAAAAACATCCAAAGAGCTTTCTGCAATACTAGACACATTTGCCCTCTCTCAACATATTAAGAGTCCAACTCACACTCAAAATCACATCTTAGACCTGGTCGTTTCTCAGGATGTTGAAATTCTATTGACTGACATTAAGGATATGGCTATTTTTTATCTTTTTGTGTATTTTTTGAATTACAGATTCTTCCAAAATTTCAGACAACCTCTATCTCTACTAGGAAAAGGTACATAAATGAGAGTACTACCACTAAGTTTATGGAGAATGTGGCGGTGCCACAGACTGTGAATGCTGAGACAGTTGCTAAACTTTTGCTTTGCTTTAGTATTGACAAGTATCGACCTCATTTTAAATGTAAGTACAATACCGATACAGATATATTTGTCAGCTAATACCCGTATCCTTGTGATGTTTTAGAATGTGACGAAGTTTGGACACTGTATAAAGCTAGTGTACTGCTGACGCTGAGGTCTTCCTCAAATTCGACTACGGCAGTGTGTGCTCTCAAGTGTTAGGTGCATTATTTAAAATACAGGCTAAATGCATTTTAATAACGTGAAGAATGGCCTATAAACGTGATCTTTAAATGCAGAACGATACAGAAGGTTTCAATTTTTGTTTTACCCCAATTCAGTCGCTACTACAACAACAACAAATGACTCACTGTTGTGTGCAAGCAGCATCAGACATTTAAAGGTGTTTGAATTAGATTATTTCGTCAACAAGGTGTACATAGATTTCTTGAGGCACCTACCAGTCTTTGTTTCGGCTGCGAAGTTCTATGTCAACTACATCAAATCTCGCCGAATACTGCCCTTGTGTTGCATTCCTCAACTCAGGATCAAACATATGTGGTTGAATTACACTTGTATGGGATGTTTTTCGAACACGGGAAGTACAAGAAAATTCCTCCTCTTCATTTCCCATCTGCTTCCTTTTTTAGGATTAGGACAGAGGGTTGAAACAATAAAAATGAGCCTGCTACCCAGATTACTTTACCCGTTTCAAAATCTACCAGTAGGTCTCCCATAAGGGACATTTCAAGAACTAGACAAATTAATATCAAGATTTATTTGGCAGAGCAAGAGACCGAGAATTCGTTATAAGATCCTCCAGCTACCAAAAGACTAAGGAGGCCTTGCTCTCCTAAATATTAAAAATTACTATCAAGCAGTGCAGATAAAAACTTTAGTTGACATTTGTAACCCTTCCTACAAAGCAAAATGGAAAGATATAGAATGTACGATATCAAGTGATATTCCATTCCAAGCAATTATTGGGGACACAGGCTTGGTCAAGTTTTTAGAAGACATCAACCCATTAACAAAAGTGTCCATCAATATTTGGCATAGAATAATCCAT
This sequence comes from Syngnathoides biaculeatus, assembly GCF_019802595.1. NCBI lineage: Eukaryota > Metazoa > Chordata > Actinopteri > Syngnathiformes > Syngnathidae > Syngnathoides > Syngnathoides biaculeatus. The sequence goes on from NC_084650.1 coordinate 8,459,165, forward strand.
GAAAACAAATATAAGGAACCATTCTGGATTATAAAATGGATCAGAGATGACTCAGATTTCCGACCCGATGGGTTTGACATAAGATTCAAACAATGGGCCGAAAAGGGGCTCATCATACACAGTGATCTTTATGAAGGGGGCGCACTTCGACAATTCCAGGACCTAAAGAATCAGTTTAGACTAACCAATACTTTTATAGTTTATTGTAACTGAGAAATTACCTTGAGAAAATAATGAAAAAAGAGGAATCACAAGCTAATTTGTGGATGGTTAAGATATTCCTTCTTGCTGATAAATCAGACCCAGGGGGTGGAAACATATCTAAAATTTACAGAATATTACAGGAGTTAGAAGGTGAAAAGGATAGTAACATTAAATTGCAAGTGGAAACTTGGGAAAAGATCATCTCCAACCAGTGGAAACTACATCTGCTTTATCCTGGAGAAAATTTGGTTGGAAAATTGTAGTTGGACTGTTTTAGAGTTCCACCTCAGAGGATCTCGCTGGGAGCAAGTACCTCCTGCTGGAGATCTTGTGGAGAGAAGAAGGCGACACATTTTCATGTGTTCTGGGACCATCCAATCATTTTAAAATGCTGGAAAGAAATTAAACAAAATATGGATAAAATTATGAAAGTCAAGATTCTGTTAAAATTAGAAACATTTTGCTTGGGATTAATACTATACTAAAACAATGAGAGAAGACATGAAGGCAGTTGGTGTTAGAGAGAAAGATGCAGAAGATAGGCTAAGGTGAAAAAAGATGACGCGCTGTAGCGACTCCTAACGGGACAAGCCGAAAAGAACAGAAGTAGTCTATTATAGCACCAGAGATCTGGGAGGAATGTTATTTCAGGTATGTTGTATGTCCTGCATGTATAACACATTAGTTACTGTATTGTGTTCAGTGACTGTTTTTCCTCAATGTCTTCATGTATCAAAAGTATTCTCTGTCAATTGACCCTTGTTGCATTAGAGTGGCTCCAACTACCAGAGAAAAATTCTTTGTGTTTTTTTATATACTTGGCAAAATAAAGATGATTCTGATTATGAAAAAACATGTCAAAGCACTAGCATCCCAATTTTTCAAAGAGCCAAATAAGTTAACATGAAGCAGCCTACTCATTTGATATGTGCTTACCTTGTGGACTCACGTTGATTTTTCCTTTCCAGAGGTTGCTGTAATATTTACTTCTTTTTTATGTTTTTCCAGTCAGGGTGTTCCATATTCCATTAATCTACAAAGTAGTGGAGAATTTTTCTGACTAAAATGTAGGTTGGTAATCAATAAATCTTTGTTTGACGCTCTCATTATTATTTTAGTTGCATCAACAACTAAATGGGTTTGTTTACTTCCAACTGAAATCATCCATCCATCCATCCATTTTCTCCACCCCTTATCCTCACTAGGCTCGCAAGGGTGTTGGAGCCTATCACAACTGTCTTTGGGCAAGACGCAGGCTTCACCCTGAACTGATCGCCATCCAATGTACGATGTACGGTTGTATGTGAAGATACTGTGTTGTCAGATTTATGTTTTACATATTTGCCAGATATTGCTTCTATTGGTTCTACCTTCATTTTCCACAGGTTTTGTTCTGTTGTGGCTTATAGTTCTCCCGGTCAGGTTGTTCCTCATATGTTGTTCCTAACGGTGTGTGTATACAGCTGGACATAGATAACTGTCTTGGTTTGGCTCTGTCTCTCTCACTCTAAAAGCCTAATCCAGAGGACCTATATTTTATTTATGTATCACACAAACATAGCTCATTTTTCATTAAGAATATTTTTAAAATTCTCAACACAACAGAAATGACATAAATTAGTGCCAAAGTGCACATTTTCTTTGTAATCCAAATGCCTCCAATGTCTGTTTCAAACCGAGGCTCTGTTGAAGCTGCTGCCGTGTGACGTCATGCCAAGACAACCCCAGTCAACACAAAGGACTTCCTATATTGACAATCATACACACTGTGAGTGGGATCTAGAGGAGACAGACAGGAATGGTTTTTATGGAATGTTCTGTGGAAGAGATAGGAGGAGGAATAGTCTTACCCTTCCTGTGTTCAAAAAACATCCAATGCAGGTGTAATTCAACCATACATGTTCGAACCTGAGTTGACGAATGCAAAACAAGGACAGGATTCGGCAAGACCTGACGAAGTTGACGTGGAACTTCGCACCCAAAACACAGATTGGTAAGTGCCTCAAGAAATCGACATACAGCTTGTTGATAAAATAATCTAATTCAAACGTGTTTAAATGTCTGATGCTGCTTGCACACAACAGTGAGTTGTTTGTTGTTATTGTTGTTTTTGTACTAGCAACTGAGTCGGTGGGTAAAACAAAAATAGCAACCTTCGGTATTGTTCTGCGTTCAAAGATCACGTTTATACGCCATTGTTTGTGTTATTTGCATGCATTTAGCCTGTATTTTTAATAATGCACCTAACAGTTGAGAGCACACACTGCCATAGTCGAATTTCAGGAAGACCTCAGCGTCAATAGTACACTAACTTTATACAGTGTCCAAATTTCATCACCTCCTAAACATCACATGGATACAGATATAAGCTGACATTTATATCTGCATCGGTATTGTACTTACATTTAAAACGAGCTATATACTTGTCAATACTAAACAATCGAACACATACGTACTTACCTGCTACCGAAGCCAAGTGAACGCTGTACCGGGTTTTCATAGCAGTCTTCCGTGAAATGCTTGGAACCGACTATTGTCCAATTTGATTTGTAAGTTCAATGCACCCGCTTTGTCTTCACAAACCTGGTCCATAACCTGCCAATCTGTTCATCTTTCGGGCATTCATGTAAGCTAACTCCGTCAGTGTTTGATGCAGAACAGATACAACACACTTCCTCACCATCGTTGCTAGCTTTTTCACTCTCTGGCTAAATGTTGCCTTGACGTGACGTCACATTCTGGGGAGTTACGGAACTTGCCCAATCTAAGTGACATTTTGAACAAAATCTTGAGACTGACTTTGACGCTAGTTTATTTTGTTTCTGTTGTGTTGAGTATTTTTTAAATATTTTTTCAAGAAATTTTAGATACATTTGTAGGATAGACAAATAAAATAAATTTCCTCTGGATTAGACCTTTTATATTACAAAAGGACTTTTAGTCTGATCTTTCGTAAAGCGTGACAGCTCGTAAGACTTTCCTTTCTTTTTGTAATAAAAATCCACAAAAACAAGATTGTCTCCTTGCTTATGGTGTCAGAAAAAGATTTAGCCAAAGCAATCATGTAAATCTGCAAAGCGTGGTGCATATTTCTATTAAATGCATGCACAATGTGGCACTACCCCCAACATGCCAGTATCTCATTGTGCCCAGGGGCCCTGAAAAGTTGCCCGCAGCTCAGCATCTGAGAGGCAACCAGAGAAAGGGTCGACTTGCAACATAGGAGTTATTTTTCATCATTGGTTTCCCTAAAAAGTCACATTTTAGAGGCCTAACCATCTCCCGATTCAACGCAAAGTTTGTATGCACACTGAGCCTGGCACAAAATTTTATTTTTTAAAAAATTTTTTGGCAGCACGGTGGAGCAGCTGTTGAATGTTGGCTTGACAGTTCTGACAATCGGGGTTCAAATCTCGGCCTTCCCCAAAATGTGAGTTTGCATGTTCTCCCCGTGCTTGCATGGGTTTTCTATGGTCAGTCAGGTTTCCTCCCACATCTCCAAAACATGCATTAATTGGAGACTCTAAATTGCCCCGAGGTGTAATTGTGAGTGCCACTGTTGTCTCTCTCCATGTGCCCTGTGATTGGTCAGCAACCAATTCAGGTTGCACCCTGCCTCCTGCCCGATGACAGCTGGGATAGGCTCCACCACTTCCATGCCCCTTGTGAGGATAAGTCTCAGAAAATGGATGGATGGCTAAAGTTTTTATACATTACTCAAAAATGACTCTGTAGTGCCCCCTAAAACCTCATAAAACAATTGCACTATGTCAGCTACAGCTACCAAAATTGGAAGGCGCATGTAGTGCCCAAGATGTACAAAAAATTTAAAAGGGCAGCAGAAACCATATCTTATAATGTACAGGAAGCGAGCTATCATTTTTTAAATCATAAATTTGTCTTTTTTTTTTTTTTTTTATTATTCCTATCACATTCACAGGACTCATACTTGGGAAAACTTTCCCCACAGCTTTCATATTATTTGACTTCATGCTTGGTGTGTCGCATATATAGACATATACATGTAATAAAAGCTTTCTGTTTCACCGTACTCTATGATGGGGGAAGGACATTTCGTGAAAAAAACAGTAAATGCCTGATAACTCATCTCTTCATGCGTGAAAAAAAAATCAACTTCACGTTTCATCCTAGCCCGGATGACAATAATTTGTCATACATATACCACCATCTATTGGCGACAACAAATTTCTTCCTTTATATGACTACCACTACTACTGTACTGCTCTGAGCACATTGAGCAGACACACTTGAAATATGATGAGTTAAACTGCAAGACACTCCTCATATTTTTTTTTTTTAATTTAAATGAATAAATAGTGAGGTTTCGACTGTGGTTGTGACTGTGGTGCCTTGGCAATGTTGGATGATTTGCAGTGACATCAAAAGTCTTAACTTCAATCCAGATGGTATATAGCTTTTCACACACTTGATTACAGTAACCCCTAACCCTTTAAAAGCATCTATAGAAAAAAAAAAAAAAAAAAACATACTAATCCCACCTACCAGTACATGGAAATGACATTTCATTATTTGTTGTTCTCCTGTCAGGAGATTAATCTACCTAAAATCTATCTGAAATTTGCTGTCTTCTCAGACAATACTATTAGGTATATTGGATTAAATGGAGAACACCACAAAATGAAACATGTTATTTAATTGCGCCGGGATGTGGGAATATTGGGAAAGATGCATCTTTTTTCCCGTAGATGCCTTTTACTGAGTTAAGTCTTGAAATTATGTGAGCATATGGAGTCAAGTTTCAACAGGTTTGATGTCATGGTTGAATCATCAAAATCTGATAGGATGCCAGGGCCAGGCCTTCTGCCAAAACGTAACAATTTTTCTTCCAAAACATGAGAAACGTCGTGAGGCTTCACTGACCAAAATAGCTCAATGTGGTCTGGGCAGTCCATTGAAATGTAAAGACATTTATTGTCGCCAATAGGTGGCACTATATTACTTTATATTATACATTATATTACTGAATATCACAAAGATGTGTTCAAGATGGACAGCATGGTGACGCAATTGGTTTGAGCGTTGGTCTCACAGTTCTGAGGACTGGGGGCGGGGGGGGGGGGGTCATATCCCAGCCCTGCCTAGGTGGAGTTTGCAGGTTTTCCCTGTGGCTGTGTGGGTGTTCTCCACGCACTCCGCTTTCCACCTCCCAAAAATATGCAATAATTGGTGACTCAATACTGCTGTTAGGTGTGATTATCATTGCGATTGTTGTTTGCCTCTGCATCTCCTACAAATGACCGGCAACTAGTTCAGGGTGTACCCCACCTCCTCCACGATGATCGCTGGGAGAGCCTCCACCACTCCTGTGACCCTTGTGTGGATGAGCAGCCCAAAGAAAATGATGGATGGATGTGTACAGGATGTGACGGAATTGTGAAGTCTGGAGGTTTTTGGATCATGTGCAGGGCTAAATTAATCATTTTCTGCTTAGTAGCAAAATAAATTTGATTTGGAAAGGGTGAGGTTTGAGTCTTCTACTTTTTTTCGAGCACGGTGGGCAAACTTTTTGGATCGGGGGCCACATCGACTTTTAAAATTTGACAGATGGGCTGGGTCAGCACAAGATACAATACATATTAAAATATATATATATATTTTAAAACAGTACATATCAAGCATACCCAGAAAAAGCATTGAAGTATGATTTTAATGAGAACAGTGTTGTTGGTCACCCATTTTCGCCAATGCATCAAACTCTGGTGGTAATTCTGTTGTGGCCATTCTCAGAAAAGATCCAAGGTGTTCATTACTCATCTGGGATCTATGGGGTGCTTTGTTGGTGTTCATAACACTAAAAGTCTGTTCACAAACATATGTAAAGCCAAACAACACCAGCATCCTCTGTGCCTGTTTGGAAAATTTGCTGCACTTAATGAACCATAAAACTCATCCAGTTTCAGGGAGTTGAACATGTCCTTTAACACCATGTAACATTGGAGATCAATGAGATACAACTACAACTCCTGTGGCACCGTTTCCAGGTCGTGCGAGAAGGGACATGACACCAGCTGAAGTGCCCTGTCAATTTTTCCAAAATCACAAAACCGACGGCAGAATTTCTTATGCGGGTCATCCAGTGATTTTCTATATGTTTTGACACGTCATGGGGCCTTTTTTAAAATACACAGTGTTGGGAAATGAGTCAATGACTTGTCTGACATTTGTTTCGAAAATAAAACCAGCTTAGTTTTGAGGACTGTAACGTATGCTTGCATTTCATGAACAAACTGTTTTTTCCCATGTAGTTCAACATTCAGCGCATTCATGTGTGTCAGTATGTCCGCAGTAAAAGGTAAATCACAAAGCCACTCTGTGTCATTCAGCCCAGAAAAATTGACAGTATTCTCAAGTAGCTCCAAAATTGAAATAATCTCCTGTTTGAGCTCCCACACACGTTGACATACGTTTCCTAAATTAAACAAACAGACATTAGAATGGTAAAGTAAGTCTGTGTGAACAGTGTTAGTTTCTGCAAGAAAATGAATAAACTGATGATGGTGAAGTCCCCTTCCTCGAATAGAGTGAAAAAGTTTCACAACTGCAAGCTGCAGCACGGATTTACAAAGTCCTTCTTGTTGAATTATGCAGTGTAGAAAAATCACCTGCTGGTCAGGGTTGTCCTCTTTCACCCTGTCTTGAATTCTTATGAGCATCCAAACATTTTTAACGGTCAGATTTGGTGATCCATCAGCGGTAACGTTGGCAAGTGTACCCCAACGTAACTTGTGCTTCTGTACGACCACTGACAAGCTGTTCAATTAATCCACATATTTTTCCTTTCAGGGATTCCATAACAAAGAACTCCTCTGTTATCTAAAAATTTTCATTAATTCCTCTGATGAAAAATTAAAAGCTGAGCGATGTGCTTTATATCATTGTTTGAATGCCAGTATATAAGTTGTCTTCTGCTTGCTTCTTGGATGGAAGATGCTCCAATAAAGGTGTTTTGCTGAGCCTACAAGCTACCTACCAACTTGTCAGCATGAGCTGTATGTTCTTGTGATGAAAGGTTGCTGGCGTAATGAGAATGCCTGGTAGAAAAGTGATGACTAATGTATTATTTTAAAACCACAATGGTTTCTTGGTAAATAAGACATACAGCCTTGGGCTGGACTTAAGTAAAAAAAATATTTAGGCGTCCATTCTTTCTTAAACACCCAGCACGCACTGTCGACTTTTCTTTTCTTTAACATTGTTGTTGTAGATGGGTTCTGATCTTATCGGTGGAAAAAGACCGATAACAAGAAATGGCTTGCGCTCCGCTAAGTCAAGACACGGCACCTACTGTGCTACCTAGTGTTGAAATGCCTGTCATTACAAGTGAAAATTGAATGAATGCAATTATTCACATCAAACCTTAAGTCTCTGCCAATCTTTGGCGGACCAAATTAAAAAGATCAAAGGGCTGGATGTGGTTCTAGAAGCAACCAATCAGGTGGAAGAGGATAGTCTGAGCCAGAAATGGAGAAAGCAGATAGAAAACTGGGTCATGAGAACATGTGAATGATTTCTTTAACATTTCCCTCATGTTTAACATTTTGGAAATATGAGTGGGGACATCAGAATGATGTTGCATTTACAGAAAGTTCATCATTTATACTTGAGGGTTTAAAAAGCATCAGAAGTTTCCTTTTGGCTGTAGCTGCATATAATCAGGGTCTACTTGTTGTACAAGGGCACAGTTCACAAAAAGATTTGACCTTGCTATAGCCATCATATAGTTCCAACATGGGATTAAAAGGAAAAGGCAGAACAAACCCAATACAGTCATTACAGTTACAAGGAACTTCATCATAACAAAATACCAAGGTCCCGCTCCACAGAGTCACTGCCCTGAAGGCCTGAGTGGTTGGGCCAGTAATACTTGAACTTGACTTTGTCACCTGGGTGATGATGGTGGCCATCTCCAGGCCAGAGTGGATGCTAGATGTCACATGGAAGGCAATGCGGCAGTTTTTGGCGGAGCACTGGATGCAGGCTCTCATCTTTTCTTTACACAGGCAGGAGTTGAGTGCCCACCTGTTGCTGTGAATGTGCGATACATTGGTGACCGACTCCATCTTCTCCGGTTCCCATTGTTCACCTCTGGGATCCACAAGGCACAGCTGACATGGACCCCCTTGGTTCCACTGCGGGTGGGCTTCATAACATCGCCCATCTTCGGGCACAACTGGCAGTTTGGCAGGATACCAACCAACTGCTCTTTGGGAGTTTTTGTTTGTCGTAACATGCCTGGTGGACGCAGTTATTGCACTCATTGCAGAAAACCATCTCGTTGTTGTCCTCTCTATTGGGGAACTGGCACATGTCGTACACCATGTCCTCATCGTACTCAATGCCCAGACCCTGCTGTGTCTGGGTAGCGTGTATAATGTTGTTATGACAACGGCGCTCAAACTCCTCCAAGGCGCACTCCATGATTAATTCATCCAGTGGCGGAAGGGCCAACCGTCCAAACTCTTCATTGACGACCTGCAGCCAGGTAACGTCTTCCTCGTTGAGGTTGTAGCGACACATGCTCTCCACCAAAGTCCTGATGTCCACATAACCGAGGGCCAGGGCCGCTGACGTGCGGATCAGCTTCGTGGGCCTGATGAACATGACTTCCTTGCTTTTGTCGGTTAGTACCAAGGCCATATGCTCCAGGATGGACTTCAGGCTAACGGCACCTGAACACCCTTTTTCCCGCTTCTGCCTCAATGGATCGACCAGGACGTAGTAATCCTCCGCGCTGATCTGGTTTGAGTTGTGCACCTTCATGGTGGTGATCAGGTCCATCCTGAAGATCTCAGATGGTTTCTGTCTGCATCCTCTCCTGGCATGGGAGGAAGTCTGGGACTAGCAGGTGGAATTGCAGTGCAGTGTTGGACTCGTCGCAGGTGCTGGTGTGCCGACTTCTTGACGTGGTAGGGTGTATAAGGAGTTCCAGCTTCACCACACTTGTTGATCTGTCATCGGTTGTGCACGGAGGGTCACCATCTTCACATACGAAAACCAGGCATTGGCGTCCATTGGAGATGTGGAATTGTCCTTGGTAGATCCAGTGACGAACATGTACAGTACCAGACTGGCCCGTGAGGAGGAGCCATGCTCTGATCAGCACCAAGGCCAGCAGTCCCAACAGTGCCGCTCCTTTACCTAACATGCTCAAGTGCGGATCAGCTGAATTCTTCACCAGTTTGATACCAGGGCAGCCTATTGCAACCCCACCCTTTTTAGCCGGACTTCCACCGCTACTCGTCCTTGGATGAAAAGGGAGCCACAGGCTTGCAGTGGGACAGGTGTATCCGTGTGGGACATTCTGCTATCTTTATAACCGTGGGAGTGGTCAGCAGACCTGGTAGGGACCTTCCTAGCGAGGTGAAGACCAACACTTCTTCTTGATGACTTTTCTCAGGACCCAATCACCAATGGACACCAATGGCACCTGTGAAGAAGGTACAGCAGATCACTTGCTTCTTTCACACTTTTATTTTGTAGCATCTCTTTCATCCAATCAGCTGAAGTATTATCTTCTGATTGCCAAACTGGCTGCTCGACCATGACCATAAATGTTCTACCATATACTATTTCAAATGGCGACAATCCTTTGTCTGTTGGGGTTATTCTCATATACAGTTTTACTAAATGTAAACATTCTGCCCAAGTTCTCCCTGCATGTTCCACACTTTCCTTAATCGAGACTTCACTGTCTCATTGCTTCGTTCCACTCATCCTGCACAATGATTTTTCAAAGTTATTTCTAGATTTTCAGCTACTTTACCATTTTACAGCAGCTACTCTGCCAAAAGGAGGATTTAGACTACTCTGCCAAAAGGAGGATTTAGATTACTCTGCCAAAAGGAGGATTTAGGCTACTCCGCCAGAAGGAGGTTTCAAGGCTACTCCACCAGAAGGAGGTTTTAAGGTAACTCCAGATTTAAAGGGGGTATTTATCAGGATCCGTAAAGGTTTCCAAACTGGTGACACCAAACAGAAGTAGCTCCGACCTGAGCGACCGTTAAATAACTAAATCCTGCTGAATTTGGAACGAATGTTGTGACTATACGACGTGGGACGCCCCTGGTGATGACTTCAGTGGACTAATATCATCTGTATAATTTTAGGACCCAAATTGGAGCCGTTTGCGTTCGTGTTGAAGCTGTGCGGCCTAGCCTAGCTCGGGAAAATCAAGCAGCTTATGTAATAAAATATTTGCTGAGGAGGTAAACATTCACTAGTGACGACTTACACGACCTGAGAAACCTACGTTTCGTTTACTTATACCAATTTAAACGTGCCTATAGGCCCAGACCACCTTCGCTTAGCTGGCTAACAACGAGTAGTGTTTCCGATCAAACTGTGCTGTTGAAGAAGCATCTAACATGTTCAACTTCATAACATGTATGAACTAAACAACGGGTACGAGGGACGTGAGAACTTATAGGAAATTGAACAAGTCTTATGTTAGTACCCAAATACGAGCCATATCGTTCACGTAGAATCTGCTCGGCCCAAGTTTAGCCTCGTGCGTGAAGTATGTCTTCTGCCCATATTTAATCATGACTCCATAATTTCCTCATGTCCTCACTGGGGCTCTGTTCTGTAGCCAGATGTGTCCTTGAGCACATCTCTGCATGTAGGCTAACCTTGATGAACTGCATACTGGACATTTTGTAATAATCCATTGCCAGCTAGAACCGGTTGAGACAGAAACCCTTTGTCTAAGTGGAAAGCCCCGATCTCACGCCACAGGTTTGATACCACCCATAGTCCGCCCTTCTGACAAGATAAAGGATGTGTGCTTTCTCTGTACCGTCGCACTTGTGATCTGCTCTCTACAGCCATTGTCTGTAACTCATAAGTGCCCGGAATATTCTGCAAGTAAATTCTTCAAAGGAACTGTTCATCATCTCCAGCCTTTATTTGGATTACCAATATTCTCAATACCCAAAATTAAACGAGCACGCGGAGGAAAAAAGTGTCCTCCAACATGCGCTAACAACTTTACCTAATCCCTTACATTCACATATCCTTTGAATCGTCATAGCCATTATATTTTCACACAGGCTGTATGTGATGTGTGTACCTTATGTGCTGACTGTGCTTATCTGACTTAAACTTTAACATAGATTAAGTAGTATGTAAATTGTGCATCCCATGTGTTGACTTTGTATATTTGATTGCTTTTATCGGACTTTAACTTTAACATAGACTCGTGTGTGAATTCTGTATCGTATGTGCTGACTTTGTTTATTTAATTGCTTGTTTTTGTCTATCTCCAGCCCGAAGGGGTGCACAATTCCTGTTCATCCTGTAGGCGGCTCCCGAGCCCGGATAGGGCTACAGAGGGTTGTGGCGGGAAAGGCATCTGATGAAAAACTGTGCCAAACATATATGAGTGTTCATCAAATGACTTCCATAACTGATAGGTCGTGGCCCGGGCTAACTACGCCCGCCCCCAGCACTGTTAATTTGCAAGGCGTAGGTAGAAATTCAGGTTATGTAGGTCGAAGACAAAAAAGAGGAGGAAAGCAACATAGTCGACAGAAAAAGAGGCATGCACAGTCCCTAAAACTGTGTGTGGTGACTTTGAATGTTGGGACTATGACAGGAAAAGCTCAGGAGTTAGTTGACGTGATGATGAGGAGAAAGGTTGATGTATTGTGCACCCAAGAGAGCAATTGGAAACGGAGTAAGGCTAGAAGCTGAGGAGCAGGCTCTAAATTATTTTACCATGGAGTAGATCAAAAGAGAAATGGAGTTGGGGGTATTTTAATGGAAGAACTGGATAAGAATGTCTTGGAGGGGAAAAGAGTATCAGATCGAGTGATGAGGCGGATAATGTGATTAGCGGCTATGCCCCACAAGTAGGATGTGACCTTGAGTTGAAAGAGAACTTTTACAAGGAACTAGACAAAGTTGTCCTGAGCATCCCAGACAGAGAGAGTGTTGTGATTGGTACAGATTTCAATGGACATGTTGGCAAAGGAAACAGGGCTGATGAAGAAGTGATGGGCCAGTCACGGCATTCAGCAAAGGAACTTTGAGGGTCAGATGGTGGTGGACTTCGCAAAAACAATGGAATTGGCAGTGGTGAACACTTTCCAGAAGAGACAGGAACATAGAGTGACCTACAAGAGCGGAGATATGAGCACACAGGTGGATTATATTTTTTGCAGACGATGTTATCTGAAGGAGGTTACTGATTGTAAGGTTGTGGTGGGAGAGAGTTTAGCTCGATAGCATAGGATGGTAGATGACTCTGGTAGTAGAGAGGAAGACTAAGAAGACAAAGGTAGAGCAGATAATCAGGTGGTGGAAGTTGAGAAAGGAAGAATGTTGTGTGGCCTTCCGGAAAGAGGTGAGACAGGCTTTAGATGGACAGAAAGAGCTCCCGGAAGACTGGAATGCAACTGCCAAGGAACTTAGAGAGGTAGGCAGGAGAGTACTTGGGGTGCCGTCTGGTAGGAAAGGGGAGAAGGAGATTTGGTGGTGGAACCACAAAATACAGGAAGTCATCCAAGTGGGACATGATGAGGACTGAGGAGAGGCGGAAGGAATACATTGAGATGGACCGTAGAGCAAAAGTAGAGTTGACGAAGGCTAAACAAGAGGCATATGACAACAAGTACACCAGGTTGGATACAAAAGCGGGAGAAAGGATATCTACAGGTTGGCCAGACAGAGGAATTGAGATGGGAAGGATGTGCAGCAAGTAAAGGTGATTAAGGATAGTGTAGGAATAATTGCGATCATAATTATCATACATTTGCTTCCAATAAACAAATGATTTGCTCTGCTAGATAACGTGGCAGTCTCCTTGCAGGAGATAGCAAGAACAAAAACATCTAATCATCAGAACTGTTAGAACTGCTGCCTGTTAAAGAAATGATGACCACACATGTATTCAGCAATCTTCCACACATGCACACGCACATGAACAAACATTTACACCTTGTTTCAAACTGTTTTGCTTGTCGTCTCCTTTTTGTAACATCCATGTAAATAAGGCGCATCTCAAAACTAAATAAAAAGAGGTCCCAAGGAGAGGATAATCAGAGAGTGCAGTGGTCAATTATACGAGACGCTATCCCTTTATTTTCATTTTTCTGTTTGAGTGGTCCCTGTGGGAACCAGTCAAGGTCCCAACCCCCAAAAAAATAAATTAAATAAAATAAAAACAAAACAAATTGGATAACTACATCCAAAAAACGTGTCCAAAATATTGTAGTGTTTGCACAGATCCAGAGATAATACCAATGGTATTAATTGATAACGAATGCAAAAAAAAAAGTTGGGGGATTCTGTGTATCCATTAACTTCTTTTGAAAAAATGAAAACATATAGTTTTCGAATGGCGTGTCACTAGGAAATTTCACATGCATCACTTTGATAGGATTACAAACAAATTGGGAATTTTATCAGCATTGATGTGTGAAGCCATTTTTTTGCCACTGTCATGGTGGTGGGGCAGTAACTGTCTTTTTTTTTTTTTTTTTTTAACGTCGGATGCCTTTCCTGACGCAACCCTTCTGCATTTATTCAGAGAGAGAGCTGAAGCCAATCCCAGCTAACTTCGGGCAGCGGCAGACTACACACCGAACTGGTTGCCAGCTAGTCGCAGTGCAGATGTCGACACAATCACTGAGCGGTAATCGATCCCACGCTGCCTTCACTCGAAATGTCCCTCTGAGGCAAACCCGAACTACAACGCGGCCCGCAAGAGAAATGAGTTTGACATCCCTGCACTACACCATCAAAAAAAAAAAAAAAAGTTACTGTGCTTTAATAACCTTCTTACTGCCATTTCTTCATTCATCCTATGTCTGTTTATGAATTCACATCTACTGTACATGCAGTTTTATCCGAACACTGGAAAAGACTGAGCTAGAGCTGAATGACATGGACAAAATAGCAGAAAGAAACACGTGGATACACCTTACACACTGTAAAAGGTGATCTCAGCTGAGTCACCCAAGGGGAAAGGTGAGCAAAGACCAGCATACGGTGGGTGGAGATTTATAGTATCTGAAAATACCTAAAAGCTGGTGAAGATTTAAAAGATACTTGACTCATTTAGGGGTGACTTGGTGGACATGACTTCAAAATGGCTAAATAACATGATAGCATGTTGGGCTGCAACATTGACAGCCGTAATGATATTTTTGTTCATATGCTACTTTTGGACACCTGTAAAGCTGACAAAAATACATAACAACAGAACCAATAATTATACTCAGTCAACTCTACCTACCACACATAAGATAAAGAGGTGCAACCTCATTTCAAATAACTTTGGTAAACAACTATGCGGCAGGCATGAGGCATGAGGCATGAGGCATGAGAGGAGGACTCCATGTGTGCCTCCCAGTGAATCAGTTCAGCACTTTTTCAATTCCTTGGTAGAGTCTAATTGCTGGGGATTCCATCTTTGGGCTTATGCTAAATGAAACCCCCACTTTCTTCTCACCATTTGCCAATTTAATGCTACCTTAAACCTGAATGCCATACAAAAGAGTATGTATACTATGGAGGGAGTATTTTAACCGAAAAAGCCTGAGGAACATTTTCTTCATTCTTATGATTATCATTTTTACAAATAGGAAACAAAACTGGTTGTTATTAATGTAGAATGCAGCTAACAAGGTAAACTATACTTACATCACATGCATGGGCCCGAGGCCACTCATGCTTGTCATTCCAACAGAAATCCCAACACAATGTACCCTGGAGGTAATGACTAAAACAACTCCTTACACCACTTGTCAGAAATGTAAAAGTGTTTATCCAACAACTCAGGCTGTAAATGATAAACTGATATTTTCTACTAATGTTGCATTAGCTAATTTATCCTGTGTTAGCTTTACAGGGACAGATTTTAAGGTGGGAAGTCTCAACAAAACATGGTGTCATGATATCCATCTGCAAACTGCCCCACTGCTCCCATGCAACGATTTGTTGTCGTGGTGTGTTGGTCAAAGGTTGTATGACACACTGATAAATGCAGCAGGAACATGTACACTGGTATCACTGCTCTTATCTGTGACTGTGTTTCCATCCAAAGCAGAGGATATACAATTGACCGCATCCATCTTTGGACCACCCCTTGGGTTCTCCCGAAGGCAAAGGTCCTCTTTGAAAGATAGAGATCTGACATACATTGATGCAAATGGCATCCCAACTGCATACCAGATGAGTGTAAATTGGTTAACGAGATTGCTGCAGGATTGGAATCCATCTTGTTATGGATAACTCTGAATAAAAACGTTGACAGAATCAACTACATACATTACAATGTACAGAAACTAGGTAATTATACGGAAGCAGGCTTTATTGCCATAAGGGAACAACCAGCTGCAACCTCACTCATGACGTTCCAGAACCGCATAGCGGTCGACATGCTCCTGGCCGATAAGGGTGGCGACTGCTCAATGTTCGGTGACCAGTGTTGTTTATTCCAAATATCACAGCACCTGATGGGTCACGCACAAGGGCCATTCAAGGCCTCCGCACCCTGAACCACAAGATGAAGGAGCACTCTGGTGTAAACACATCAGCCAGGTCTGAGTGGTGGGGGAAAAAAAAAAAAGTTTGGCAAATCTAAAAATTTGGTGTTCCCTGTCCTAGTTTCTATCGCTGTTTGCAGCTATTCTTGCATTGTGTGGATGTTGTTGTATTCCCTGCATAAAGGCATCACTTAAACAACTTATAACCACTGTTATTGCCCCGACAAATTCAAAATTGGCAGAAATATATCCACTATTGGCACAACAGGGTAATGACAGTGATATTGTTGACCACGATGATGATGTTATGACTTCTCTTCCAGACCTGTTCTCTGATCCAGAAGATTACAAGTAATTAGTGCTGTATTTTCCTCCGAGTGTAAGCCGATTTAATGATTTGAGCAAATGTAGGATAAAGAGGAGGTTAACGTTGAAATAATTTCAAATAGTTTTAAGTAACTGCTTCTGACTGCAATGAAGAAATACTTTGCTCTGCTCCAATTCAGTTACTGCTCTGCCTGCAATGAAGAAATGCCTTGCTCTGCTCCAATTCAGTTACTGTTTCTGCCTGCAATGAAGAAATGATTTGCTCTGCTCAAATTCAGTTACTGTTTCTGCCTACAATGAAGAAATGCTTTGCTCTGCTCTAATTCAGTTACTGTTTCTGCCTGCAATGAAGAATGGTTTGCTCTGCTCTAGAAAACGTGGTAGCAAATATAGGATAAACACGGGGGAAATGTAGGTATAATTGTGATCATAATTATCATACATTTGCTTCCAATAAAGAAATGCTTTGCTCTGCCCTAGATAACGTGGCAGCCTCCTTGCAGGAGATAGCAAGAACAAAAACATCTACTTGACATCAGATAGCGATGGAAATATGTTGACTGGTGCCAGTAGTGTGCTAAGTCGATGGAAAGAGTTTTGAATGTTAATGAATGAAGAGAATGGGAAAGAAGGTAGAGTCAAAAATGCAAGCATGAATGAATTAGAATGAATTAGTAAGGGGGAAGTTCAAAAGGCATTGAACAGAATGAAAAATGGGAAGACAGTGGGCCTGATGACATACCAGTGGAGGTATGGAAGCAATTTGGAGAGGTGGCTGTGGAGTTTTTGACCAACTTATTCAATAGAATACTGGCAGGAGAGAGGATGCCAGAAGAATGGCGGAAAAGTGTGCTAGTCTCCATTTTTAAGAACAAAAGCAATGTTCAGAGCTGTGGAAACTATAGAGGAATAAAGATGATGAGCCACACAATGAAGTTATGGGAAAGGGTAGTGGATGCTAGACTCAAGACAGAAGTACGTATCTGCGAGCAACACTATGGTTTGGTACCACAGATGCATTATTTGCCTTGAGGATGCTCGTGGAAAAGTACAGAGAAGGTCAGAAGGAGCAACATTGTGTCTTTGTAGACCTACGGAAAGCCTGTGACAGAGCACCAAGAGAGGAGCTGTGGTACTGCATGCGCAAGTCTGGTGTGGCAGAGAAATATGTCAGAATAGTACAGGACATGTATGAGGGCAGCAGAACAGCGGTGAGATGTGCCGTTGGTGTGTCAGAAGAATTTAAGGTGGAGGTGGGACTGCATCAAGGATCTGTGCTGAGCTCCTTCCTGTTTGCGGTAGTAATGGATAGGCTGACAGATGAGGTTAGACTGGAACCCCCTTGGACTATGATGTTCGTAGATAATATTTTGATCTGCAGTGAAATCAGGGAGCAGGCGAAGGAACAATTAAAAAGATGGAGGCACGCACTGGAAAGGAGAGGAATGAAGAGTAGCCGAAGTAAAACAGAATATATGTGCATGAATGTGAGGGACGGAAGAGGAGGAGTGAAGCTTCAGGGAGAAGAGATAGCGAGGGTGGATGACTTCAAATACTTGGGGTCAACAATAGAGAGCAATGGAGAGTGTGGTAAAGAAGTGAAGAAATGGGTCCAAGCATTATAAAACAGGAGTGAGGCTGGCCATGATGTACGGATTACAGACGGTGGCACCGAAGAAACAACAGGAAGCAGAACTTGAGGTACCAGAAATTAAGATGCTGAGGTTCTCGTTTGGAATGAACAGGATGGTGAACAGGATGGATAGGATTAGAAAAAAGCTCATTCGAGGGACAGCCAAAGTTGGACATTTTGGAGACAAGGTTAGAGAGAGCAGACTTAGATGGTATGGAGATGTTAAGAGACGAGAGAGTGAGTATATTGGTAGAGGGGTGCTGAGGGTGGAGCTGCCAGGCAAAAGAGCGAGAGGAAGACCATAATAAAGGTTGATGGATGTTGTGAGGGAGGACATGAGGACAGTGGGTGTTAAAGAAGATGATGCATGAGATAGGCTTGGATGGAAAATATGACATGCTCTGGCAACCCTAACGGAACAAGCCAAAAGGAAAATGAGATTTATCAGGATCCATAGATGTGTGAGTGAGTGAATGCGAGTGTGAATGGCATTACTTGTGGAATCATAGGTCATGGATGGAGACCTGATGATGCTAACAGAAGTCTGTGTTTCGGTGAAGTACACAAGGTCGAGTTTGGGACCACTGATATACAGTGAAGGAAATAAGTATTTGAACACCCTGCTATATTTCAAGTTTTCCCACATAGAAATCATATCAATATCCCTGAATCTGACGCATCAACCTTGACGACAAGCTGTCTATCTGGATCGGGCAAGGTTAGGACCGGAGCTGTGGTAAAGCTGGCCTTGAGCTTACGGAAGGCCACCTGGCAGGCTGGGTTCCAAACGAAGGGAATGTAGGGAGAGGTGCATGCAATAGGGCCGCAACCGGACTAAAGTCTCGGATGAATTTGCGGTAGAAATTGATGACCCCAATAAACTTCTGCACCTCCTTGCGGGTAGTTGGAGTGGGCCAATTAAGAATGGCCTCGACCTTCCTGGGATCCATGCGTATCTCTCCCTCCACCAAGGTGAAGTCCATGAACGACACGAGGGTTGGTGGAAGTCACACTTTTCAGCCTTGACATACAGGTCATGGCACAATAACTGCGGCACCGCACAAATATGGCTGACATTGGATTTTTTTATCTGGGGGTAAAAAATCAGGATGTCGTCTAGGTAAACAAAAACATATAGTGAAGAAAACAAGTATTTGAACACCCTGCTATATTTCAAGTTCTCTGACTTAGAAATCATGGAGGGGTCTGAAATTTTCATTGTAGGTGCATGTCCACTGTGAGAGAGATAATCCAAAAAGTAAAATCCAGAAATCAGAATGATCTCAATGAATGAACAATGAATGATTTATTCGTGTGATACAGCTGCAAATAAGTATTTGAAGACCTGAGAAAACAAATGTTAATATTTGCTAGAGTAATCTTTGTTTGGAATTACATAGGTCAAACATTTCCTGTAGTTGTTCACCAGGTTAGCAAACACTGCAGGAGAGATTTTGGCCCATACCTCCACAAAGATTTTCTCTAGATCAAGCAGCTTTCTGGGTTGTCACTGAGTGACATGGTGTTTCAGCTCCCTACAAAGATTTTCTATTGGGTTTAGGTCTGGAGACTGGCTAGGCCATGCCAGAACCTTGATATGCTTCTTTTGGAGCCACTTCTTGGTTTTCTTGGCTGTGTGCTTCGGGTCATTGTCATGATGAAAGACCCAGCCATGACCCATCTTCAATGCTCTGACTGAGGGAAAGAGGTTGTTCCCCAAAATCTCACATTACATGGCCGCGGTCATCCTCTCCTTAATACAGTGCAGTCGTCCTCTCCCATGTGTAGAAAACCACCCCCAAAACCTGATACTACCACCGCCATGCTTCACAGTAGGGACGGCGTTCTTGGGAATGAACTCATCATTTGTCTTCCTCCAAACACGGTGAGTGGAATTATGACCAAAATGTTCAATTTTGGTCTCATCTGACCACAGAACCTTCTCCCATGATTCCTCTGTAGCAAACTTAAGATGGGCCTTGTTCTGGTTTCAGCAGGGGAACCTTCCGTGATGTGAATGATTTCAAACTATAAACATCTTCGTGTATTACCAACAGCCACCTTGCACATGGTGGTCCCAGCACTTTTCAGGTCATTGACCAAGTCCTGTCGTGTCGTCCTTGGCTGATTCCTCACCTTTCTCAGGTTCACTGAGACCCCACGAAGTGATACCTTGCGTGGGGCTCCACTCCAATTGAGATTGACAGTCATGTTGAGCTTCTTCTATTTTCTAATGATTGCTCCAACAGTGGAGCTTTTTTCACCAAGCTGCTTGGCAATTTCTCCGTAGACCTTTCCAGCTGTGTCTTCCTCTTCTTTTCCTTTCGGCTTGTCCCGTGAGGGATTGCCACAGCGTGTCATCTTTTGCCATCTTAGCCTATCTTCTGCATCTTCCTCTCTAACCCCAACTGCCCTCATGTCTTCCCTCACCACATCCATAAACCTTCTCTTTGGTCTTCCTCTTGCTCTTTTCCCTGGTAGCTCCATCCTTAGCACCCTTCCACTCACTCTCTCGCCTCTGAACATGTCCAAACCATCGAAGTCTGCTCTCTCGTATCTTGTCTCCAAAACATCCAACTTTGGCTGTCCCTCTAATGAGCTCATTTCTAATCCTATCCGACCTGCTCACTCCGAGCGAGAATCTCAACATCTTCATTTCTGCTACCTCCAGTTCTGCTTCCTGTTGTTTCTTCAGTGCCACCATCTCTAATCCGTACATCATGGCTGGCCTCACCACTGTTTTGTAAACTTTGCCCTTCATCCAAGCAGGGACTCTTCTGTCACAAAACACACCAGACACCTTTCGCCAGCTGTTCCAAACTGCTTGGACCAGTTCCTTCACTTCCTTACCACACTCATCATTGCTCTGGATTGTTGACCCTAAATATTTGAAGTCCTCCACACTCGCTATCTCTTCTCCCTGTAGCCTCACGCTTCCCCCTCCACCTTTCTCTTTCACGCACATATATTCTGTTTTACTTCAGCTAATCTTCATTCCTCTCCTTTCCAGTGCATGTCTCCATCTTTCGAATTGCTCCTCTGCATGCTCCCTGCTTTCACTGCATATCACAATATCATCTGCCAGTCTAACCTCATCTGTCAGCCTATCCATTACCACTGCAAACAGGTAGGGAAGGAAGCTGATCCCTGATGCAGTCCCACCTCCACCTTGAATTCTTCTGTCACACCTAAGGCACCCCTCACCATTGTTCTGCTGCCATCATACATGTCCTGTACTATTTTAACATACTTCTCTGCCACACCAGACTTACGCATGCAGTACCACAGCTCTTCTCTTGGTACTCTGTCATAGGCTTTCTCGAGATCCACAAAGACACAATGTAGCTCCTTCTGACCTTCTCTGTACTTTTCCACGAGCATCCTCAAGGCAAATAATGCATCTGTGGTACTCTTTCTTGGCATGAAACCATACTGTTGCTCGCAGATACTTACTTCTGTCCTGAGTCTAGCCTCCACTACTCTTTCCCATAACTTCATTGTGTGGCTCAACAACTTTATTCCTCTATGGTTGCCACAGCTCTGCAAGTTCCCTTTGTTCTTCAAAATGGGAACGAGCACACTTTTCCTCCATACTTCAGGCATCTTTTCGCCCGCTAGTATTCTGTTGAATAAGTTGGTCAAAAACTCCACAGCCATCTCTCTAAATTGCTTCCATACCTCTACCGGTATGTCTTCAGGACCAACTGCCTTTCCGTTTTTCATCCTTTGTAGTGCCTTTCTGACTTCCCCCTTAGTAATCATTGCCACTTCCTGGTCCTTCCCACTTCCCTCTTCAACTCTTCCTTCGCTCTCATTTTCTTCATTCATCAACTTCTTAAAGTATCCTTTCCATCTATTTAGCACACTACTGGCACCAGTCAACACATTTCCATCTCTATCCTTAATCATCCTTACCTGCTGCACATCCTTCCCATCTCGATCTCTCTGTCTGGCCAACCTGTAGAGATCCTTTTCTCCTTCTTTTGTGTCCAACCTGGTGTACATGTCTTCATATGCCTCTTGGTTAGCCTTTGCCACCTCTACCTTTGCCCTAGGTCGCATCTCGATGTGCTCCTTTCACCTCTCCTCAGTCCTCTCAGTGTCCGAATTCTTCTTCGCTAATCTCTTTCCTTGTATGACTCCCTGTATTTTGGGGTTCCACCACCAAGTCTCCTTCTCCCCTTTCCTACCAAAAGACACACCAAGTACTCTCCTGCCTGTCTCTCTGATTACCTTGGCTGTCGTTGTCCAGTCTTCCGGGAGCTTCTGCTGTCCATCGAGAGCCTGTCTCACCTCTTTCTGAAAGGCCGCACAACATTCTTCCTTTTTCAGCTTCCACCACTTGGTTCTCTGCTCTACCTTTGTCTTCTTAATCTTCGTACCCACCACCAGTCATCCTACACACCACCATCCTATGCTGTCGAGCTACACTCTCCCCTACCACTACTTTCAGTAATCTCCTTCAGATTACATCGCCTGCACAAAATATAATCCACCTGCGTGCTTCTTCCTCCGCTCTTGTAGGTCACTATATGTTCTTCCCTCTTCTGGAAATAAGTCATGTAGTTCCATCCAGAATTTCTCTTTCAACTCTAGGTCAAATCCTACCTGTGGGGCATAGCCGCTAACCACATAATACATAACACCTTCAATTTCAAATTTTAGTCTCATCACTCGATCTGATACTCTTTTCACCTCCAAGACATTCTTAGCTAGCTCTTCCTTTAAAATAACCCTACTCCATTTCTCTTCCCATCTAATCCGTGGTAGAATAATTTAAACCCGCTCCTAAACTTCTAGCCTTACTACCTTTCCACCTGCTCTCTTGGATGCACAGAATATCAACCTTTCTCCTAATCATCATGTCAACCAACTCCTGAGCATTTCCTGTCATGGTCCCAACATTTGAAGTCTCTACTCTCAATTGTAGGTTCTGTGCATTCCTCTTCTTCTTCTGCCAAGGAATCTGCTTTCCTCCTCTTCTCTGTCTTCGACCCACAGTAGCTGAATTTCCACCGACGCCCTGCAGGTGAGCAGTGGGCCGGGGGCGGGCGTTGTTAAACCGGGCCACGACAGATCCGGTATGGGATTCTTGAGATGAACGCTCATATTTGTTTGGCACATTTTTTACGCCGGATGCCCTTCGCTAAGACGATACATTCTTAGCCAGCGCTTCCTTTTAAAATAACCCCTCCATTTCTCTTCCCATCTACTCCATGGTAAAATAATTTAAACCCTGCTCCTAAACTTCTAGCCTTTCTACCTTTCCACCTGTTCTCTTGGATGCATATGTCAACCTTTCTCATTATCATCATGTCAACCAACTCTTGAGCTTTTCGTGTCATAGTTCCAACTTTTGAAGTCTCTACTCTCAATTGTAGGTTCTGTGCATTCCTCTTCTTCTTCTGCCAAGGAATCTGCTTTCCTCCTCTTCTTTGTTTTCGAACCACAGTACTAGAATTTCCACCGATGCACTGCAGGTTAATGGTGCTGGAGGCGGGCGTTGTTAACCCAGGCGACAACCGATTCGGTATGAGAATCTTTCGATGAACGCTCATTTTTGTTTGATAAAGTTTTAACCCAGACGCCCTTCTTGACGCAACCCTCTGCATTTATCCGGGCTTGGGACCGGCCTACAGATTGCACTGGTTTGTTCCCCCATAGGGCTGCATTACCTTTCCAGCTGTGTGAATTGTACAATTTTGTCTCTGGTGTCTTTGGACAGCTCTTTAGTCTTGGCCATCTTCCAAATTTGAATATTACTGATTGTATTGGGTGGATAGGTGTCTATGCAGGTTACGACCTCACACAGGTGCATCTGATTCAGGATAATACATGGAGTGGATGTGGAGTTTTAAAGGCGGAGCCCGTGGCCTGGGCGCTAACCGACAAAAGCAAGGAAGTCATGTTCATCAGGCCCAAGAAGCTGATCCGCACATTGGCCGCCCTGGCCCTTGGTTACGTGGACATCAGGACTTTGGCAACCAAGTGGGTCCATGTCAGCTATGCCTTGTGGATCCCAGATGTGAGCAATGGGAACCAGAGAAGATGGAGTCTGTCACCAATGTGTCGCACATTCCCACCAACAGGTGGGTGCTCAACTGCTGCCTGTGTTAAGAAAAGATAGGAGCTTACATTCAGTGCTCCGCCAAAAACTGCCGCATTGACATCACCCAGGACGACAAAGTCAAGTTCAAGTACCACTGGCCCAAGCACTCGGGCCTTCAGGGCAGCGACTCTGTGGAGCGGGACTCCATTGCTGAGGTAGAAAATGAGGAAAGCATCAGGAGCAAGAAGGGCAAACAGAGAGAAAGGATTTGAGGGAGCAATGAAGCGGACACCGCCGCCTTCGGTCTCATCCCTTTCGTCTCGTCATCCCCCTTGTCGTTGCAGTCGTCCTTGTGTCGTGTTCATCAAGACAACGTGGAGGAAAAGCACAACAACGTCCGCAAGATGATATTGCAAGAGATGGATGAGGTCTTCTACCAGTTTGTGGATGCCGAGGAAGTGGGCTGTCACCTCAAGATGGCGCCTGAGACTGAACAATTGCATTATTTTGGAAAAAAAGTACATGAGAAAAATTTGAACATTTTGAACAGTATTATGAATGTGTATTTTCATTTACAGTTGCAAGTGGGAACTTCCCAGAATGAAAGTGCAGTTATTCCCAGCCTTAGAAATGTGTTCAGGCAGATTACTAATAAACTAATAAATTGAAGAAAAAATAAATATGTCAGCTATATCTATTCAGGTCAACCATATCTGTATCTAAGTGCTTAACAATCAATCGCAGCTATTTTTCAAAAGAGAACCCCCCCACTCCCAGTCATTTTACAGGGCTCAGCAACCTTTTTGAGGCTGAGGGCTACTTCGATAGCACCGATCGCATGAAGGGCTACGTGACATGTTTGCGGCAAATTTCAGACTCAGTTCATTACACGTACATAAAATATTTCTGTTTTAATTTATTAAAAGTAAATGACATTACAGGTATTTTAAATTTTTAATTCACGTTAGCAAGTGAGATTCAGAATTTAAAGCACAAATAATAGTAACAATTTGTGGTATTTTTTGAATATACCTCACTTATATGGTCCTCGTGGGCTACCATTCGCCCACGGGCACCGCTTTGGTGACCCCTGGGTGTTGACCGATCTTTGAAGACACACAGAATATTGTGTTCTATGGTTTTATAGACACCCACCAAATGAAAGATTAGTCTTCCAGCTTTAAAAAAATAAAAAGTTTGTTTCTACCTTTTTCCGTTCTGTTGTAATTGATGGTTAAAAATGGGTAGGTTTTCCCCAAAATTCTTCTATGGTGACAAGAAAATAGAGAAAATCAGCTTTTTGTGAAGAGATGCACTTCAAATAAAGGTTTGGTACAAATATTTTTTGTTTTTGTGAAGGTTCAAATATCTGAACAACTTTACCACAACATACAAACACACAACGCGTGTGTGTGTGTGTGTGTGTGTGGATATATATATTTATCCATCCGGTTTTTGAGCCACTTATCCTCACGAGGGAGGTGGGACTACTGGAGCCTATCCAAGAGGGAAGGTACACACTGAACTGGTTGCCAGCCAAGGGCAGGGCACATGGAGAAAGACAACAGTCACTATGGAAGTAAATATATGTCACCAGGATTTGAATTTGAAATGCCACAGAAAATGGGATTTTGATTTGAAATGTAAAGTGACCACATTTTCAATCGCAGTTATGCTTTCTTAGTCACGTGACGCCACATACTGAGAAAGTGCAACTGGATCGGCTGGTTGTTTGGTTCTGACCTGAAGTAACCCTGCCTGGTGGCACAGATGTTGAATTTTAGACAGCGAATTGTAGCCAGTTGAATTTCTGACAGTGAGTTGTAGCTGGTTGAATTTCAGATAGCAAATTGTAGCCAGTTGAATTAACATTGAAAAGTTACACTGAAATAGAACTATTGAAAATAGGATCACTTTACATTTTAAATTCAAATACTGTTTTCTGTGGCATTTCAAATTCAAATCCTGGTGGCACATACGGTATTTACCTCCAAAGTTGCTCACATTCACACCTACAAACAATTTAGACTCTTCAATTCATGTATGTTTTTGGGATGTGGGACAAAACTGGAGTGCCCGGAGAAAATCCACGAAGGCACGAGGAGAAAATGCAAACTCCACACAGGCGGGGCCAGGATTTGTACCCAGGTCCTCAGAACTGTGAGGCCAATACTCTACAGCTGTATCACCGTGCTGCCTGTGTATATGTCTTCAACGGTGGTGTCCAAACGACGGTCCGCGGGCCAACTGTGGCCCACACACCAGTTTTTATTGGCCAATGGCAAATTATGAAAATATAATTGAATATGGCCCACATAAGAAGCTTGAGCTCAACTCTATTTCACTTCTCAGTTTCAACACTAAAAGGAGGCAGCCATGGAAATCCCAACACAACAAAATTAGTTAGCGAAGAAAAACGTTAACCATAAGTCAGCAAAAATGACAGCAGTACCGAAGAAACGCAAAACAGCAGGTGAGTGTAGAAGATTGATACGTGAGAATATTTTTTCAAAGAAATCAACGGAAAATGTGTCTGTTTGATTTGCAATGAAGATGTTGCTGTGATGTAAAGGTATAATGTCCGTCACCACAATGGCATCAACCATCAGAGCTACGTATCTTACACCGGTGCCAAATGAAAACAAAAATGTAAGCAAATGGCAGCTAGCCTGCAAGCTCAACAGCAATTTTTAGTAGAGCAAAACGCCACAGTGCACAAATATTTTCTCTGTTAAATCAGAACAAAAGCAGACTGAGAATCAGAATGACTGAAAGCCATCTCTGTGAAGTCCTTCGTGTCTCAACCACCAAACTTTCTCTTGTCATGTCAGCCATCCTTCTGTCCAAAGGACAGCATCACTGCTACTGACTGCAATGTTCTTCACATTATAGGTGTGTTATAAATACACACAATATTCACGTGTCAATATCTCACCTCGAATGTGTGGCCTGGACCTTTGTTTATTTTTATATATTTAGCCCTCACAAAAAAACTTTGGACACCCCTGGTCTACAATGAATATTTTTTTTCATGTGGTATGCAATAAAAAAGCTACCTTTGTGCATTAAAATATTGATGCGTGATGTGTACCATATTTATAACCTAAGTACACAATGAGTTCCAAAATCTCTAAATATTGTTGTGTCGCTAGACCAATGAAGTACGTGTACACCTGAACACACCCGTTAAATAGTTAGCATGCATGCCAATATGCATTTTAACATGTATGCAAGTTATCATATGATGACACTCACGAGGCAGTGAGGAACAACTGCATTTTTACATCTGCAGCCAGAAGAAGCTTACATCACCACATACAATGAAAGTGTAGTGAAGTCATGGTATCACATCAAAATTAAAATGATCACACCACAGCAAACACAATAGCAAAAATAGCAAATAAATCTATAATTGAAGAAACAATTGACACAAAACATGCACTTTATAAACGAAGCGGCACGGTAGTGCATCTGAAGAGCATTGGCCTCACAGCCCTGAAGTCCGGGGTTCAAATCTTGGCCCTGCCTGTGTGGGCTTTGCATGGGTTTTCTCCGGGATCTCCGGTTTCCTCTCACATCCCAAAAACATGCATTAATTGGAGACTCCAAATTGCCCCGAGGTGTGATTGTGAGTGTGACTATTGTCTGTCTCTATGTACTGTGCCCAATGATACTGTATCTTGGATAGGTTCTGTCATGGTCCTGCCGGTCCAGCCCTGGCTGAGCGGGTCCCAGCGCACCGGCTCTGATTAGGAGGCGCACACCTACGCTTCATCGTCCGTGATTACCCCAGTGTATATATAGAACCCAGTGGATGGTCTGGGTTGGCCAGATCGTCGCAACTTTTGCCCCGTTCCTGCACTCCCGTACTCTTGATCGTCAACCCTGGTGTTCCGACCTCCACCTGTCTCTCCGACCGATCCCATAAGCCTGATATCTTTGATACTCCTGCCTTCTCTGATCGATCTCCCATGTACCGACCCCTGCCTGCCCGCGGTCTGCTCTCTACGCCCGACGTCCTGACTACCGCTGCTGCATTTGACTGTCTGCCTGATCCCTGACTTTGGACCGAATAAACACTTTTCCTGAACTACCTTTGTATCTCCGGAGTCCTGCATTTGGGTCCTCCCTCCGTACCGATGGGTCGTGACAGGTTCCAGCAATCCCGCGACCCTTGTGAGGGTAAGCAGTTCAGAAAATGGATATATCCATCCATCCATCTGGGATGGATTGCGGGGGAAGTAGCTTCACCAGGGATACACACACTTCCCTTTCCCCAGCCACTTTTTCCAGCTCTTCTGGAGGGATCCCGAGGTGTTCCCAAGCCAGCCGAGGGACATAATCTCTCCAGCGTGTCCTGGGTCATCCCCGGGGTCTCTTTCTGGTGGGACATGCCCAGAACACCTCACCAGGGAGGCGTCCAGGAGGCATTTGAATCAGATGCCCCAGCCACCTCATCTGGCTCCTCTCAATGCGGAGGAGCAGCAGCTCGACACTGAGCCGCTCCTGGATGATCGAGCTTCTCACCTTATCATTAAGGGGGAGGCCAGAAACCTGTAAAGGCTCTAAAATATAATCTAAAATATAAATCTATTTTTTCAGTGTTTCTGGATCCTGTTCAAATATTGTTGGGCTGGTAATAGCATTACAACAATGGCTGATGATGGGCTTCACGGAAGTGCCATCGAGACTGGCATGCACATCTCTTCCAGAGCAATGGAGCAAGCCAAGAGGTCAGAAGATTGAGCCAGCTGCAGTTCCACAAGTTGTATTTGTCAACCCCAAACTTGTAAGAAAGAAAAGACCTGTGAGGAACACATTGACAGACTGCAGGTAAATTTAATTTGTTTCATTACGCTATAACAGTTTGGTTCTGTCGTCACCATAATTTAAATTTCATTTCATGATAATTTAATAATAACAATACCAACATGTACACATGCACCCATTTTATATTATTCATACACTACAATTCTTTTAAGTGTAGTTCATAATACACTCTTGTGAATACT
Organism: Syngnathoides biaculeatus; assembly: GCF_019802595.1. Classification (NCBI taxonomy): domain Eukaryota; kingdom Metazoa; phylum Chordata; class Actinopteri; order Syngnathiformes; family Syngnathidae; genus Syngnathoides; species Syngnathoides biaculeatus. Next base: position 8,487,920 of record NC_084650.1, read on the forward strand.
GTTCATTGACATTTTATTGCATGATGTGACAAAAATAACCAACAATGAATAAACTTGTCAAATGTTAATCAACTGTCAAACTCCTTTATTTCACAGAAACATTAAATCCCACAAAAAATATATTGATCACTTAAAGTCTTTGGAAGAGTGTTCAATGGCCTATGTGGTGTCCAGCCCAAGACTGACATTGAACACTCATCTGGGTACAGTGCCTGTGGCTGGTGGTCTTGCAACATCTGTAAGTTTCACTTTCTTTTTATACACAATGGCATGAAATTGGTTAGAAAAGAACAGACATACCAAATCTGTGCAATTGAAGACATCAGTGACAAAGAAATGCGGCCACTCAGTATCTTGAAACTTTTAATTCGTCTGATCGCTCTTTCTACATGAACTCTGTGTTTGGCAATTTTTTGTGTAAGGTTCACATCATGTGAATTCATTTGTATCCCTGATTTGGCAAAAGGTGGAATGTTCAGTTTAAGTCCAACATCCTCTACTTCTTTCACAATGTCAAAACCTTTGTCAGCCATTATCCCATCACCCGTTTTTAGATATCCAATCTCAACAAGTTGTATCAACATAGACTGAAATCCAGATTTTTTATAGATTTCCTTATCAGAAATCGATCCAGCAAACAGCATAGAGCTAAATATAACAGACCCTCTGGGATCTACAGCAACTAAGGCTTTGAGTGTGTTACATGATTTGTAAGTACTGTAGGTTTGAGACTGGGCATTGAGTGATGAAGGCTTTTGAATTCTAATTTCAGTACAATCAATAATGCTGAAAGTATCTGGGAATTCCTGTCTGTAATTACCTGGCATGTGTTCATATATAACATCTCTGGGTGGCCAGATGCATACTTCACCAAATCGGAGATACATGTAATTCACCCACGAGTTGAACACAACGCCAACAACTTGCTTTGTAAGACTAAATCGAAAAGCTCGGTCTTGTAGGTCAGAGTCATTTCTTAGTTTGCATAGAGTCAATAGTAATTGATCTTTAAATGATATCTTCTTTATCTGAGAAAGATTGCCTTTGCCAACATATTTTAAAGGGCATGAATCAGTGTCAGGCACCAAAAACTTGAAAATTGCATTAAATGTGTCCTTGGAAAAGCCTGTGTAATAATGCATATGACTCTCATCCTCCATAAGCACATCAACAGTGAAAGATGAAGATGTCACATTGTCGTTCCGTCTCAACTTTTCTTCCAGCATGTTCAGCTGTCGTTTGGTCTCCAGGTGTTCAAGTGTGCATTTGGCATAATCTCTCAGTAGGATTTCCTTTTCAGCGACTAACGACATCAGATCCATTGGTTCAACCCCTGACAAAAAAAAAAAAAAAACTATATAATTTTTGACAGTATGTTTACATGGTTGAAACAACAGGAAGCTGAACTGGAGGTGGCAGAAATGAAGATGTTGAGGTTCTCGCTCGGAGTGACCAGGTTGGATAGGATTAGAAATGAGCTCATTCGAGGGACGGCCAAAGCTGGATGTTTTGGAGACAAGATTCGAGAGAGCAGACTTCGATGGTTTGGACATGTTCAGAGGCGAGAGAGTGAGTATATTGGTAGAAGGATGCTGAGGATGGCGCTCCCAGGCAAAAGAGCGAGAGGAAGACCAAAGAGAAGGTTTATGGATGTGGTGAGGGAAGACATGAGGGCAGTTGGGGTTAGAGAGGAAGATGCAGGAGATAAGCTAAGATGGCAAAAGATGACACGCTGTGGCGACCCCTAACGGGACAAGCCGAAAGGAAAAGAAGAAGAAGAAGAAGTTTACATGGTTGAAACAGTTTACATGGACATGATGATACAGTGTGTATTTTTCAAACTGTAATCACTCATTAAATGTTTATTTTTCAGGCCAGGTTCTTTGAACTAGAAGATGCAAAGAAAGTTGGGACCTGTTGTGGAAACGTAGCCTTCCCTCAATCAGCAAAAGTTACCCCAGCTGAATTATTCAAGACATGGTTCACTGAACTACATCAAGAACAGTGTATCAAGATAGAAGAAAGCACAAGGGACCAAACCAACAGTACTCTGTGGCACGCAGAAAGAAAAAAATGTCTAACAGCATCTAATTTTGGAGCAATTTTGCAAAGAAAGAAAATTACAGACAAATTTCTGATGGAATTAATCGACCCAAAGCGTTTCAGCTCAGTGCAAACTTCGTATGGCCAAAAAAACGAAAAAGTGGCAGCTGCACAATATATCAAGAGTACAGGAAACCATCTGCATGACTGTGGACTAATAGTGAATCCCAAATTTCCATATCTTGAATCAACACCCGATTCCAAAGTGTGCTCTAATGGAATTACAGGACTCCTTGAGGTCAAATGCCCCTACTCTGCACGGGATGTTACTGTACAAGAAGCCAGCACTTCAGACAGTTTCTGTTTGGAAAATAATTATGAACAATTGAGGCTCAAAAGTAATCACAACTATTACTACCAAGTACAAGGACAGCTGCTCACATCTGGAGCTGAGTTTTGTGATTTTGTGGTCTACACAAGAGTAGACCTATTTGTTCAAAGAATATACCCAAACATTGACTTCATGGAGAATATGTTGAATAAGCTGAGTCAATTTTATTTCCATCATGTGCAGTCTTATATCAGAAGACATTCAACTGACCCATGAATTTCTTTTTAGGGTTGTTTACATTTGTGTCACATAGGATGTTTGTGTTCTTCCCTATATGGATCTTAAACTTCGTTTTGTTTTAACTTGAATAAAGAAACATCTTACATCTTGAATGCGTCTGACTCGCAGTAGAAACTGTTCCGGTACTCGCAGTAGAAACTGTTCCGGTAGATGTATCGCCGTTGGTGCCAATATCTTCTGTCATGGTGCTTTCCTCAGGCTGAGTACTTACAGTTGATTTCCTGTGAATGATTAAATAATAACTGAGTTTTATACATAAAGAAACTTGTCCAGCACTGTTATGCTTCCAGAATTAAAATTTCAGTCTGTGATGCACAATGTTTTGAACAGCTGTACTTTAATATTGTCATTTATATAATATATATATATATATATATATAGGGGGAGTGCTTCCTTGTTTTGGTACATTAAAAGTGGATTTTTAAGCACTGAATTGTGACTTTTAACCCAGAGAACTGGCACATTATGCAATACAAAATATAGTTATAGTTCAAAACACTTTGTTGTCTTTTCCATTGTCCAATGTTGAGTTATTGTCCAGATAAAACCATACCGCTCAGTTGCAAAGTTCAAACATTTTCTTTTTAATGGTGCCTTCCTGGTTGATTTAGACCGACAAAGGGGATCCGCAGGAAAGGGGTCAGGTAATGTCTTGAATTGTAGTGAGTGGTTTACAAAGTGCTAAAAAAGTGAAGAAGCAAACATGTTTCAAATCAACGAAATATTATAGATTCTAAATACAATACATACTCAACTGAGACAGACGCCATGCTTCTGATTTCATTCAAATCAACAATATATTATAGATTCTAAATACAATACATTCTTAACTGAGAGAGACGCCATGCTTCTGATTTCATTCAATCATTCACACGTAGCAATGTTATGCTAGCGAAGAACGTCTAATTCATTTATACGAGATGTGTATTAAAAATCAAATATAGGGCATATCTTTGTGCAAACACAGTCTGGTGAAGCTTCGGCCGCGAGCCGGCAAGAAAGCGACACGTTTTTGCAGTCCGATCATCGCTAAATATCGCTCAACAAAGAATAAGTGTGTCAATCGTTCACACGTAGCGGTGTTATGCTAGCGAAGAACGTCTCATTAATTTATACGAGACGTGTATTAAAAATCAAATATAGGGCATATCTTCGTGCAAACACAGTCTGGTTAAGCTTCGGCCGCGAGCCGGCAAGAAAGCGACACGTTTGTGCAGTCCGATCATCGCTAAATATTGCTCAACAAAGAATAAGTGTGTCAATCTTTCACACGTAGTGGTGTTATGCTAGCGAAGAACGTCTCATTAATTTATACGAGACGTGTATTAAAAATCAAATATAGGGCATATCTTCGCGCAAACACAGTCTGGTGAAGCTTCGGCCGCGAGCCGGCAAGAAAGCGACACGTTTGTGCAGTCCGATCATCGCTAAATATTGCTCAACAAAGAATAAGTGTGTCAATCGTTCACACGTAGCAATGTTATGCTCGCGAAGAACTTCAAATTCATTTATACGAGACGTATTGAAAATCAAATATAGGGCATACCTTCGTGCAAACATTGCGGTTGATATTAGATGGATTTATTTGATGATGCGGTCTTCCACAAAGTTTGATCCATCGAAGGCATTTTTCGTACTGGGTCTTCGGTTTTGGAAAGGGTACGAATCGAACTCCACCAAGTAGCCTTTCAGGATACCTGTCGTCACTATTACAAAGTCCGTGACTACACCTCTTAACCATATTTTTTGTTAAATAACCCAAATACATGATAAAACGCTAACAAAACCTATACTGGACCATGCAATGTTGTCTGAGAAAATAGCGGGAGCAAAAAAGGGGCGTGATTTATGCAGATCTCTGGCCTCTGATTGGTCAGTGATGCGGATTGCGCAATATCCACAGAGGGGTCAATTGAGAGCTTCACATTTCGACTTAGCTCCCTCTTTACCACAGCGGACCAATACAAAATCCGCACCCCTACAGACATTTCACCGATTTGTCTGTCAATCTCCCGCTCCATTCTTCCCTCACTTGTGAACAAGACCCCAAGATACTTAAACTCCTCCACTTGGGGCAATATCTCATCCCCGACACGGAGAGGGCACGCCAACCTTTTCTAACTGTGGACCGTGGTCTCAGATTTGGAGGTGTTGATTCTCATCCCAGCTGCTTCACACTTGCCTGTGAGCCGCTCCAGTGAGAGCTGGAGATCACGGCTTGATAAAGCCAACAGAAACACACCATCTGCAAAAAGCCGAGATGCGATGCTGAGGCCACCAAACCAGACAGACTCTATGCCTTGGCTGCACCTAGAGATTCTGTTCGTAAAAGTTATGAACAAAATCGGTGACAAGGGACAGCCTTGGCGGAGTCCAACTCTCACTGGAAACGAGTCTGATTTATTGCTGGCAATGCGTACCAAACTCTGACAACGGCCATACAGGGATCGAACAGCTCGCGTCAAGGGACTCTGTTACCCATAGCCCCAAAGAAACTCCCACAGGGCTCCACGAGGGACTCGGCCGCCGAGTTCACATCGCTGTCACGACCCATCGGAACGGAGGTAGGATCCAAATGCAGGAGTCAGAAGACGCAGGTGTAATTCGGGAAAAAACTTTTATTATTCCAAGGTCTGGGATCGGACAGGCAGTAAGGTGCAGCAGCGGTAGGTGGGACGTCGGGCAAAGAGAGCATGTCAGCGGGCAGGCAGGAGTCGGTACACGGGAGAACGATCAAAACAGGCAGGAATATCAAGGGAGTCAGGCTTACGGGGTCGGTCGGGGAACGGGCGGTGGTTAGTACACTCGGGTTGTCGATCAGAGATACGGGAGTGCAGGAACGGGACATGAATTGCGACAATCTGGTGCCGGAACAGTCGTCCCCATGGTCCTATATACACCGGGGCCAATCAGCCAGGATGAGGCGCATGTATGCGCCTTCCAATCAGTGCGGCCACCCGCACAGCCAGGGCTGGACCGGCAGGACCATGACAATCGTACCCAACCACTATGGCCCCTCTCACAGGTGGTGAGCCCATGGGAAGGGGGACCAATGTTACCCTTTCAGGATGTGCCCAGCTGAGTCCCTTTGGTACAGGTCCAGCCACCAAGCTCTCGGCTTCAAGCCCAACCTCCAGGCCTGGCTCCAAAGGGGGGCCTTAGTGACCCACGTCTGGTCAAGGAAAACCAAGATCGAACATTTGCACTTGTCATCGGGGTTTTGGAGTCGTACATTGTCTGGTCCCTCACCTTGGACCTTTATGCCATGAGTCACCCTACCAGGGGTGTGAAGCCCCAGACAACTTATCTCCTCAGATCATCGGGACACACAAACCCCTCCACCACGATAAGGTGATGGCTCGAGGAGGGGAAATTGATGTATGTATATATTTCCAAAGGTGCTACACCTCAAATACAGTTTGACAATCAGCATAAATCAGCAAAATTATCAAATATTTCCACATCTGAAACCACCCAGGGAAAACACTATTACCATATACAATTTGACACAAGCGACCAAAAAAAAAAAACTGTCGCAAAAACGATTCAGCATCTGAAACCATCAATGAGCATTCTTGACTCAATACCATTTGACTTTTTCAGAATTATTATGATCTCTGCTTAAGCTGATTTGCAGCAAATAATTAATTGCTCACTTCAGTCTGGCGAGATTCCTAGAGCTTTTAAAGTAGCTGCCGTGAAGCCTCTTTTAAAAGATAGAATGCTGGACGCTTCCATGTTAGCAAGCTATAGACCCATCTCGAATCTCTCTTTCGTAGCCAAGATTGTTGAGAAAATTATTTTGAATGAATCCAATGATTTCTTAAACTTAAATTGACTTTATAACAAATTTCAATCAGGTTTCCAAACACACTCACAGTACAGAATCTGAAAGTGCTAAATCATATAAGGTTAAATAATGACTCGGGAAAGGGGTCAATTGTTTGATCTCAGTGTGGCTTTTGATACAGTAGATCATAATATCCTGCTGAACAGGTTGGAAACAAAGGTAGGACTAAATGGAAGAGTCCTTAAATGGTTCAGGTCCAACGTGGAGGAAAAGAATTATTTTGGAACCATTGGGAGTGCTCAATCTCACTAAATGGGAATGACCTATGGGGTCTATCAGGTGTCAGTTCTTGGACCCTCTTGTTCATCCTGTATAGGCTACCCTGAAGTCAAATTCTTCAGAACTTTAAGTTTGACGATCATAGCTCTGCAGATGACACCGTTATCTTTAGCAGTGTCTCCAGATGATAAGGTTCTGAATACATTGAAAGAAATGTTAATGGAATATGAACCCAGTCGGGCTCTGAGATTGACTGACTCAGGTCAAATAGTGGAGTGTAGAGTCCAAATCCAACATGGTAAAGCAACATTTATGCTGCACACAAGTGGAATAAATTGCTCACAGAAATGACATCAACCCCAAGTGTGAATGTTTTCAAATCCAGCTTTTTTCTCAGGCTTTTTTAGTGTATTTCCATCTTCAAATGATATTTCTTGCACAGTACAGTGTTTTCATTTTTTTAAATATTTTATTTATTTGTTTTTAAATGCTTTTAATCATATGAAGCACATTGAGTTACCTTGTCTATGAAATGCATTATACAAATAAATTTGCTTTGCTTTACATCAAAAAATTGCAAGCTTTTGGGAATCACACAAGTAATCCATACATACAAAGAAAGAACAGGTATCCCTCATATCTTCCCAGATGCACCCCATGAGTATTCCTTCTGACACAGCAGTCTCTGATCAATCACACCTTCAGGACAAGGGACCTCACTTTCCTACACAGGGGACCTTTCTATTGCTCCTGTGTATATAATCTGTAACCGTTGACCTACCCTACTGAACAATCCAAAATTTCATTTGTCACCAATCTCCAATGTGGTTAAGATGCCAAATGGGTAACCATGTTATGGGCATAATTCCTCCATGGTACTCACGTCATTCAATTCCTTTTTGGCCAAAGTTAAAAAGTTCTTCAATAATGGCTGCCCTCATTCAGGGCCGGAAAACCACTCACCGCCTCCTTACTCTCAGTTACCCCTCATTTTGGCAGGTGACTGTGGGCGGGATGATCACATGCTGATTTTTTTTTTTTTTTTTTTTTTTTTTTTAAGATGGCTTTCTGACCAGCTCAAGGACCAGCTCATAGCCAGAGATGAACCCACCTCACTCGAGGACTTAATTTTGATTTACATCTGACTAGACAATCACTTGCGGGAAAGACCATGGAAGAAGAGTGTGAAGACTTGCATCTTCCACAGGAATTCTACTACATCCTGAACTCCTGACCCCTCCTCATCACACCCCACTGTTTTGAATAAGCCCGTGCAACTCATCAAAACCAGATCAGACCATCAGGAGCATCAGCACAGTTTCAATCAACAATTAAGGTTGTACTGTGGAGAACTAGGTCACTTCATTGCCCCATGTTCCATGAGACTAAAAGACCAGGCTCCCCACAAACTCCCGTGGTGAGGCATACCAACACTTCTGCCACCTCTCCCTGCCACAATGACCTCCTTCCTCGTGAATCTTGACACCTTCAGGTGGGAGGACAGGTTCTGAATGTTGTTTGTGCTTACGGACCAAACAAGAGTTCAGAATACGCAGCCTTTTTGGAGTTCTGAGAGGGAGTGCTGGAGAGCCATCTCGTTGGGGACTCCATCGATATGCTGGGGGACCTCAATGCTCAAGTGGGCAATGAGAGTGAGACCTGAAAGGGTGTGATTGGGAAGAACGACCCAACTTGAAACATGAACAAGACTTGATTACGTGGCACGGAAACGCTGTAATGAGGGAAATAATCTCACAAGAGGTTTGCATACTCACATACAATGCTGCAGTGTCAATCACAGCAAACTGGCCTCTGACAATGCAATCTACAAGGCTTATATGCCTGGCCCAATTGGTGTCAATGAGATGAGGAGGTGCAGGGAGATGCCCTTACAACCCCCCTGACAGAACCCATGTTTCCTTCCTCCTGCTTTTTTGTGGCAGCCACTTAGGAGATCGAGCAGGTGGTTAAAATTCCTCAGAGAACCCAACTGGATCACAAGACTGGCCCTCCCGATCAGTGGTTTGTACGCAATTTGATATGTTCTGACATTCTTCAGTGGGCCCATCCAGGAATTACCTGCACCATCCAAGTCATCCAATGGTGTTGCTGTTGACCCAGCGTGTTGAAAGACACTTGGACATTAATTTGAGCCTGATCCGTCTGTGCCCAAGGGAAGACATCACATCTGCCCCAGCTGATTTGCTTCAGGCCTTACCTATCCTGAGCCGCCCTAGGCCCCAGATCGCATTTGACTCCTTCTGAAGATAACACTGTTATTTGTACAATTAACGATCAGTTTTTCAGATAGAGTATGTACGCACTCCTCCTCAAGCTACCCTCTGCATTTGAAACCACCAACTTCCATGTGATTCACATCTTTACACTACATGAAATCCCCATTGACATCATCTCAGAATGAGGTTCTCAATTCCTGTCCGAGTATGGACGGGAGTTTTGTAAGGCTTGGGAAAACCATCCGGTCTATCTTCTAGGTACCACACACAGTCCAACAGCCAGGTAGAGCGGGCAAATCAGAATCTAGAGTTGAATCTTGCCTGCGTTACTGCACGCACTCCCATGCCATGGAGTCCCTTTATCTGATGGATTGACGTTGCCACAACTCCCTCACCATCGCTTCTTTCTTGGCATGTTACGGTTTCCAAGCTCTGTTGTTTCAGGAACGAGACGATATGGTGGTTATACCACGGTGAGAGATCACCTACAATCGGTCCAGTCTGTTTGGGAGCACGTCAGGGTGACTCTGACAGGAATAAGCAGCTGGTATATCTTCGATGCTCCGCCATGCCTGTGTACAATGTGTGACAGATGGTTTGGCTTTACTTCCATAACTTCCCACTCCAAACAGAATCCTGTTCGCTAACTCCATGCTTTATTGGTTTAGTTCCGATTTAATCAATCAGTTCAATTGAAGCTCCAGCAATCCCTCAAGATCCACCCAACATTCCACGTGTCCCTGGTTAACCTTGTCTCCACCCAAAAATATCCCAAACCTATTTACGAGTGAGGATGCAGGGCACACAACTTGATGTGATACAGGAACTTTAAAGTCCAAGTTCTAAGAACAACCACAAGAAGTTTGTGTCTGGTCAACTTGTGAAATGTGTTGGGGCTAAAACTGAAGCAATGTTCGGATGTTAATTGGTTTCAATGAAAGAAATGTAATGGCACAGCAGAGCCAGCCGATTGACTGGTGTTTTCAGGGATTAATATCCATCTATCCATCAATTTTCTTTGTCGCTGATCCTCACAAGGGTCGCGGGAGTGATGGAGCCTATTCCAGCAGTGAACGGGCAGGAAGCAGGGTACACCCTGGATTGGTTGCCAGCCAATCGCAGGGCACATGGAGACAGACAACAGTCGCACTCACAATCACACCTAGGGGCACTTTAGAGTTTCCAATTAATGTTGCATGTTTTTGGGATGTGGCAGAAAACCGGATTGCCTGGAGAAAGCCCACACAGGCAGTGTAGAACATGCAAACTCCACACAAGCAGGGCCGGGATTGAACCATGTACCTCAGAACTGTGAGGACAACACTTTACAGCTGCGCTACTGTGCTGCCAGGATTAATATTGTCGTAGTTAATGTATACAAATAATCCATAATACATTTTTAGATGTATTTAATATACAGTGCATCTTGGCTATGCCCACAAATGTGTGCCTACAATTCTGTGTATATAAAATGTAGAGTGTAGTATACTATAGTTAATAATAACAGAAAATGTTTAAAAAGTAAAAATGAGACATTCCTTGCAGATAACATTCACCATGGGAGCTGGTTTTTATTCTGAAAATTTATGTAATTTTTATGTTTGAGAGCATATGTTTTACTTACCACTCCTTTTTGAATGTCTATCCATCCATCAACCAATCCATGCATTATTCAAGCCTCTTATCCTCGCAAGGAACATGGGAGCACCGGTGCCTATTCGAGCTAATCCCGGGCGAAAGGCGGACGAGACCCTGATCTGGTCGCCAGTCAGTCACTGGACATACACCGACAGCATCAATGAGCGGGAATTCATCCCACGCTGTCCCTACCAAAACCAGGCGTGTGTACCACTACAACATCAGCGACCTCCTTTTTGAATGTGCATGTTTTAAAATTATACTTGGGCTAATATTTTTTTCTACATTTGTTGAATTGTTTTTTTTAAATGATGAATTCATTTTATTTTAATTGTACATCAAAATAAAGAGTAACTGACTAACTAAGACGCTTGCGAGTACAATTTCGCAGCCGAGTTGTACGTAGTTCAGTTTTTCGAGAGGAAAGAATGGAAGTAAACGGATCCGGATACGCTTTACTGAGGAGGCAAATTAGTGGATTTCCGTTTCGGGTTTTGTGTGTTTTGGGAGAGCGGCGTGCAACTTCTGTAGTGCATCGGTATTGACAACAGGGTGAGCACAATTTTAATTGTTGTGGGACCAAGCGAAACTACTACATGCTCTGAGCTATGCAAAGTATACATTTAAGAAAGGAATGAAGTAAGCGATACTGATGGTGGTTAACTTGGATCCCTTAAAGGCGAATTGTTTCTGTCAGTATTCTTTGGAGTTGGGTTACTTCTGTGACTGAAAAAATGCAGACGTAATGAATACACTCAGACATCTGTTGCATGGGCTAATTTAATATGAACTTTGATTTCGACTGAACTCAAGACTCAAATGTTACTGTTGTTGTTGTTGTGTGGGTCTATTTAAGACGAATGTTGTCAAATACATTGGCACAGGAACCAGAAAGTGTTATTCTTTGTAAATATTAGCGTAGTGTTACACTTTCCTTAAAACATTGTCTTTCTGCTTTACTTAAATCTTCATGTATGGTTGGCTTCATGGGGTTAAATAGTTCCACCTTCGCGCTGTACTTGTTTTGTTAATAACGTTGCAAGATGAAAAAAGGGAAGTCGAACATGATGAAATGATGACAAGTTAGTTAACGAAGAGATAAATGAACCAATATTTCCCCCCAGAGACTGCACATCTATGCTAAAATTTAGCTTACAACCAGTGCCCACATTTCCCCAGATTCAGTTAGGGGATCTGGTGTGAGCGTGTGTGTGTGTGTGTGTGTGGGGGGGGGGGCGCTCACCTTCAGTATGACAGCAGCACCTTTAACTCAAGCACACTCAATACACAGTGAAAAGGAGCACTGAAAGTGGAAGGTAGGATGGAATTTCGAGACAGAGCACAATGTACACCTATAGTACAGCATCCATCCATTCATCCATTTTCTGAGCCGCTTTCTCTCAGGAGTGTCACAAGAGTGATGGAGCCTATCCCGGCTCTCATTGGGCAGGATGCAGGGTACACCCTGAACAGGTTGCCGGGTAATCGCAGGGTACATGGAGACAGACAACAGTCACACTAACAATCACAGATAGGGACAGTTTAGAGTCTCTAATTAATGCATAGTTTTGGGATGTGGGAGGAAACCAGAGTGCCCGAAGAAAGCCCACGCAGGCACGTGGGAACATGCAAACTTCCCACAGGCGGGGCCAGGATTTGAACCTCGATCCTCAGAACTGTGAGGTCAATGGCCACCATAGTATAGGAGTACGACATAAGGTGTATAAAACACACCAACAATTATCATTGTGGGGAAGCACATACACACACCCAAAAAATTAAATAAAATGTAAATATTATAATTGTGGTATTGGAGTGATGCAAAATGCGGAATTAATGTTTATCATTAAAACGTTCTGCTGAGATACTTCAAGATGGTTTGTTGAAAATCCCAGCACAATATTGCCATCTACTTGACAATAGGCAATCACAACCAAGAAAACATTTGTTAACTTAAGAAGAAACACTTGTGGTCAAAATTTGTTGGTCGCCCACTGAATACATTTTGTAGCATTCTTTCAGACCAGGTATTTATGTCAGTTTGAGTTGTTTGGATGCTTTGAACTAACATTAGTTTACTTTTTGCAAAACACAAAACCAATTAAGCCCAAAACAGTAGTCTATTCTTAATGTTGTTATATACAATAGGCCAACTATGTTGTTGAAATGTTGTGTATTCCTCTGCACTGCTCTTTGTTGCCATTTAAAAATGGGAAAATGTGATGCATGGACGTCTTGCTTCAGCTACTTTGCAGTTTTACTCCCTGTATGGTCAGTCTTTAGAATACAAGAAAATAATGTTCTGAATACAATTGAAAATACAACAAAATAATAAATAAATAAATAAATGCCATGATTAAGTAAATTGAGTGTGGGTGTTCGTGGATGTGGGCTTGTGTGGGAGAGAGCTTTAAACTGTGGCCCCATAATAAAACATCTGGCCCCAGTCTACCTGCAACCCCCCAACGAAGAAAAAAATGGTCTTGAACTGCCGCTATCAGGGTTTGTTTAATTAATTAACATGTTAATCAACTAGATAAGAAACTAACATTTTTAAACTAGTTGACTGCCTCTCTGAGTTATAAAATTCAAATGACATGCACTTTCTTCTGTATAGCCTGGGTCCCTCTGAGAGATTGTCATGGCCCAATACTTGAGGTATTTCACCACAGTGGGTGATGAGCAGCCTGGCCAGTGGGAGGAGGAGGAAGAATTGCACGCAGACAGTGATGAACTGGGTCCTTCCACTGGGCAGTGCCCTGAAACCCTGACCTTCAGGGATTCCCTGAAAAGACTCTACAGCTCTGCACGCTTTCAGGTGTGTGTGTTTTTTTTTTATATACAATGTTGTTTCATAAATTTATAGGATCCACATCAATAAGGATATATTTACACCAAGTGGTTCAAGTGGTAATTCAGATACTGTATGTGGATAAAAACACTGGTTAATTGATCGTGTGACTGCATGGTTAACACATAGGATTAAGTTAACCCCCATTATGGGTCTAATAAAGATATTATTTTAACCTAATGTGAACTTGGCATCAATTAAATATGATGCATCGTAATGTAATCCTAATGTAATGTATAGCAGCCCCCCCCCCGCCCCTTCCTAAATAACTCAAACATAAAAACTGACATCACATTCCTCCATTCCTCCAAGGATGTCAATCTTTTCCTGTGACAAACTTCCTGTATTTTCGTCACCAAATTCGTTGTCATACGCTTGCGCACATTCGGTCTGTACAGCTTTGCACGATTTATTCATCTTTTTTCTCCATGGGCCCAAAGAAATTGATGGCCATTGCCAGTGAGAAGAAGACAAGAGTTCTTTTGTCCATCAAAACAAAATAAGGAATCGGTGAGAAATATGAAAAAGACAGGCGTGCATGTGGGCTCATGCTGCTGCTTGACATGATTTTGTGAGGATCGAAGTGGAGGTTGAACTTGAAGTTGAGGAAATTGTTTCACTGAGAAAGGCTGAGAATATCGACCAGTTGGTTCAGGAGCACCACGAGGATCTTTCAATGTTCAGGAGCACTACAAGGATCTTTCCACGTTCAGGAGCACCACAAGGATCTTTTGACGGAGGAGTGAAAGGAGCTGGAGGTGATGCAGCACACGGCAATGCAGAAGTTTAGGAGGCAGCCACTATTCCGTCAATCAGAATAAAAGAAGTGTTGACAAAATTCCATGACATTTCTGAATTTATTCAAAAGAATCATCCGAAAAATGTGTTAACTAGTCGGGCTATCGCTGACTTCGACGACGTTTGCCTTGCGCATTTCTGCAAGATTATTAAAAACCATTGAAGGCAAACATCCTTGGATCCGTACTTCACGAAACATTGAAAGGTAATATTAGTGTTTGTTTTGAAGTCATAGTTTTTGGAATTTATTAATTTTAGTGGAATTAAGTTGTATGCGTGCCTCCTCCTCCTCTGTCCCTCATGATGCCCTTTTTCTTGTTATGCACCCTTTTCGTCGTATCGTTGCTCAACCTCAAAGGTAAATGAACATATTTTCAATATTCTTTATATTATGGACACTTTGAATGCTTATTTTTGGTGGAGGTGGATTGGGACTTAGAACGGATTAGGCCATTTACATGAAAAATGTGTTTCTACTATGAAAGTTTGACGTCACGAAACGGCGTCCAGAATGGATTAATTTCATAAATAGAGGTACAACTGTATAAACAATCAACCATTCACACTCACAAACAACAGTTTGGCTCAGTGAGGTGTTGAAGACAGCAGCAGCACCCGGTTGTTAGGAGCCAGAGAGATCTATTGTGCTGGGATGGTGTTGGAGACGAGAGACTGTGATGTCGTCCATGAACTTCACATATAGGCAGTTACAGTCTCTGTGTACTCCTGGAAGTCCGTGATGTTGTTGTGGGTGGCTGCCTGTTTGAACATGCTCCAGTCTGTGGTGGGAAAACAGTCCTCGAGTGCCTCTGATAACCAGAGGTATTTTTGCTGGCATGAGCTTGACAGTAGTGTGGTCTGAAGCTTCCAGGTGGGGGAGGGAGAAGCCTTTGTCTGCTCCTTTGTGAGCTGTGTAAACATTTTCCAGAATGTTGTCCCCTCTTTTGGGAAATTTAACACGTCCATAAAGTTGTGGAAACACGGTCTTGGGGTTGGCGAGGTTAAAATCCCCAGTTAGGATGAGGAAGGCATCTGCGTGTGATGTCCGCTACTCACAGATGAGCCGGTGGAGTTCATACAGTTCCACACTCCTTATGTTAGTTGAGCTGGGAGGGATGTCAATGTCTGCCAACAGAACAGCAGTAAATTCCCTCGGTAGGTAGAAAGGCCAGCACTTGACAATCATCAACTCCAGCTGCGGTGAACAGTGTTTGCAAACCACTGCATCTTCACGGCACCAGGTATCACTGATGTAAACACAAAGTCTCTCTCAAATATCAACAAGTATGTGTCTCACAGTGGACATGCACCTACGATGAAAATTTCAGACCCCTTGAACTTGAAATATAGCAGGGTGTTCAAATACTTATTTTCTTAACTTCCGTCTTGTTGTCCAGCGAACATATGTTGGCCAGGGTGATGAAAGGGAGAGCAGGCCGGTGCGGGCTAGCTGCTAAGGTAGCTCGGACACCTGCGCTTGCCCCTCTTCTGCTTCCTTTTGGTAAAAACAGCTACTTCCAGATTGAAGAAACATGGAGAAAAAAACATCCATCCATCCATTTTGTGAGCCGCTTATCCTCAGAAGGGTCGCAGGTGTGCTGGAGCCCATCTCACCTGTCAACGGGCAGTGGTACAGGCGAGGTACAGGTGTACAGCCGAAAAAGAGGAATGGATTGTCCCAATTGAATTGAATCAGACTATAAAACCATTCAAGCTTGATACAGGTGTTCATGTAAATCTGATCTCTGTACGAGATTACAAAGCATTGAAGGTTAAGAGCAAAATTCATCCTGTAAAGAAAAAATTGAGTTATTATACAGAAGAATGAGTTCCTGTAAGAGGAGGTTGTATTGCAAGATAAGATAAGAGGACAACTATTGATCGTGGATATGTGTGTACAACCAATACTGGGGCTCAGTGCTTCAATCAAGCTCAATCTTGTCAAAAGAGTGTTTGTAGTGACATCATCAAACAATGCAACTGTTCAGGATTCACTCATGGAGGAATATAAAGACTGTTTCGAAGGACTTGGATGTCTAACTGGTCTAAATAGTCGGAATAGATCTGTTCGACTGGGAAGGAAAGCGTTACGTAGTGGTCACTGACTACTTCTCAAACTTTCAGGGATGAAAACTTTCCGCGGATTCACAGAATTCCAAGTTTTTTCATCTGAAATTGTGATCTTTGTGATACGTGTAAATCCGTTGAGAAAATTTTTTTGGGGGGTGGGCGGGTACGGCATGACGCGGGGTGACACTGTGATCAAGACTGGCCACCAGCATCTATCGGCAACGTTCGTCATGAAAGTAGTCACAGCTGTGATAGTGGAAAACGGCATTGCTGTCTGTTTGCATTAAATTTGGTGTTCATAATAAAGACAACATTCCGATTTCCAGCAGCATTTTGGCAGTATTTCATCGGTATTTTCACTCTCATGTTAACATTTCATAAAGAACCATTCTGTTTACTACGGCATCGTTATAACTTATAGACATAGGTGCACGTATGTTATCGAGGGGTCTGCACGTTTGCCAGGAGTGAAAAGATGAAGATTCTGCAACGGAAATTGATAAAAAACACAGTGTAAAAAACTGTTTCAGATGGGCATAGCTTGAAAAAAGTGTGACCGTGCAGATAGGAACGAAAACTGTATCAACATGTCTAACCGAACACATACAAAAAGTGGACGTTCCCAGCAAAGTGCTGTGTACTCTATGTTCCGGTAGGAACAAAAACTTTCCAGGAGCATATCCAAACCAGGAAACACAAAGGTAAGTTGGACATAAATTTCTCAAATATTATATAATTGACAACTGTGAATACGATTAGGCCTATGTGTAGCACTAGCCCTGTAGATCACGCATTTTATCGCTCACTTTTATATTTCATGATCTCTCTCTCTCTTTCGCTCTCTCATATATATATATATATATATATATATATATATATATATATATCAACTCCATACTAAAAAAAAAAAAAAAAAGCGCAGCAAAGGATTTACATTAATCCCTCTCTACTTCTTCACCTATTGCGGATTCAGTGCATCGCTGGTTTTTCCAGACCCCCCCACCCAAAAAAAAAAAATAAACGGATCACTACATACTAATGTCCCCACCGTGATGACACACACCAATGCAGCAAAAAAATAAGAATTAAAAAAAAAATTATAAAATAAAATGCCAGCATACATTAGTACAGTACTGTAGCGGGAAGCCGCATTGATAGGGTATAATGTGGCATCCCCAGCAAGATGACAAGGACCTAGGAAGCAAAAAAAAAAAAAAACAAAAAAAAAAAAAACGCCATTTACCCCTACTTCGTTGTTTTTCACTTTTCGTAGGTGGGTCTGTTACCAATTAACCACGGAAAACAAGTGATTACTGTACTTCTGATGGCTTCTGAGGAAGCACGGCCTGTCACAAGAGCTGCTGAAACAGTTCTAAACAGTGGTCATCAAATCATTATTGTCTACCTCCATCATGGTCTGGTTTGGGACTGCCACAACAAAGGACAAACTCCGACTGCAATGGACAACCAAAACTGACTACCAAAGACAAATTCCTTGTGTGTTATTACATACTTGGTCAATAAAGATGATTCTGATTCTGGATTAACATCTTAAACAGCTAACTTAAAATTCAGCTGCAACTTGGTGCCAATTTTTTGTCTTGAGTTTGTTGTCACATTCTGCCGAGCCGATTATTATTTTATAGCAAACATTACTCGTCCATTTTCTGTAATCGTCTCACCACGCTGTACTGTCTGCACATCTGTTGTTGACTAATGCTAGCCTCTCACACCTTTGTAGCATCTGGTCCACTTTTGCAATCAACTGAGAAATTTCTGCAACACTTGCACAATCGACATCGTCCCAGATTATTACATGACTAGTCACTTTAAACAGCAGTCACTCACATTTGACGAGCGTGACCGTGCTCACAAATCATCACAGTCGAGCATGAAAAATCACGCGCGTAAAATTTGTTACGAGTAGAAATACAGACATTCTCAGCGCACATGAAAACCAATTCAGCGCAGTGAACCACAGTTTGCCCCTTTTTTTTTTTTTTTTAACATGGAAGCATACAGTCTCCTGCTCATTCCGCCCCCCTTTGGCTCTTAAAGGGGAACACTCATAATTACAAACACCGTCCACCCACACAGTCTGGGCTCGTAGAGCATGGTGCCTGTGTTTTCTCTCGATTCTTCTTTTCCTTTCGGCTTGTCCCGTTAGGGGTTGCCACAGCATGACATCTTTTTCCATCTAAGCCTATCTCGTTCATCCTCCTCTCTAACACTCACTGTCTCATGTCCTCCCTCACAACATCCATCAACCTTTTCTTTGGTATTCCTCTCACTCTTTTGCCTGGCAGCTCCATCCTCAGCACCCTTCTACCAACATACTCACTCTTTCGCTTCTGAACATGTCCAAACCATTAAAGTCTGCTCTCTCTCACCTTGTTTCCAAAACATCCAACTTTGCCTGCCCCTCTAATGAGCTAATTTCTAATCCTATCCAATCTGTTCACACCAAGTGAGAACCTCAGCATCTTCATTTCTGTTATCTCAAGTTCTGCTTCCTGTTTCTTCAGAGCCACCGTCTCTAATAACTTAATTGTGTGGCTCATCGTCTTTATTCCTCTGTAGTTTTTCACAGTTTTGAGCATCGCCTTTGTTCTTAAAAATGGGGATGAGCACACTTTTCCTCCATTCTTCAAGCATCTTCTCTCCTGCTAGTATTCTATTGAATAAGTTGGTCAAAAACTCCCCAGCCAACTCACGAAATTGCTTCCATACCTCCACCGGTATGTCATCGGGACCAATTGTCTTTCCATTTTTCCTTCTTTTCAGTGCCTTTCTAACTTCTCCCTTATAATAATTATAAAAATCACACGGGTAAAATTTGTTACGAGTAGAAAAAATAAATATTGAAAGACGTCACTTATTTTGTCTAGTCTTGACATTAATTTACGTCTTTATTTCATAATCGTTAACTAAACAAGCGTGCTCCTAAACAATCAATCAGTCTTCACCTGGAAACGGGAAATACAAGTCAATGTGTCGATTGTGAGGCAGTTTTGGTTGATCGTGTGAAGGTGCCAAAAAAGGTGTTTGACTATCATCCACCTTGTCGCTTGATTCAGGTGTGGCCAATACATTGAGCGCACGCACATAAAGGCGGATTCGAGCAAGCCATCCTCCTATTTACGACAGTCACGGCGTACTGCGCGGTCTCCCCCGCTAACTATAATACGGATGAGATTGTGATTTACTTTGACTTGATCTAAATTCTAACGGTCATTTTGCCCGTGGTATGCGTTATCTTTTCCCCTCTCCATGCTTTAGGAAGATATAGATAATATACTGCTAGCTTTCATTAATGGATTGACAATATTGATAACGCCGTAAATTACTCTAGATTATAACAATACATCAAGATTGCCAACAGGACTGTTTGTTACAATGTATCGCTAGCATGTTGCCGCGAACGCCGATTATGTTGAACTAAACTTTCAGCATTTTCAAAACATTGTGGGTATAGACCGTTTTTGTTTATTCCTTGACAGGCCAGTGCGTTTAAGTTTTCTTCAGATAGTTTGTCAGATCAAGAATTTTTGGTGAAAAATTTTAAATTCCGTTTTAGATCACATTCTACTAATATCGCTTGAAATTGGAAATTAACATTTCTGACTTTGAAATTGTTGTTTTCTATTTATGTATAAGTATTGCTGCCCTTTGCACAGTGGTCAGTGTACTTGACTTTTGCTTTATTAGGAACTCTAGCTGCTCTAAATGCTAGAGGACTCTGCATCCTTTGCACAATGCCCCCCCCCCCCACAAAAAAGAGTTGTAATTGGAGTGCAAGATGACTAGCAACCTTTATTGCTATGTCACAATTGACTGTTGTTGTCATGCATGTTGTACAAGAGCAGCTCCAACTACCAGAGACAAATTCCTTGTATGTTTCCGACATACTTGGCGAATAAACATGATTCTGATCTGATTGTAATAAATCTGGGAAGCTTTCAGGAAGGATTGGATCTTATTTCGGGAAAGAGGTCTGATGCTAATGTGACATCATACAACTTCTGCTTTTGAAGACAGCCTAAAGGGCATGGTAAAAGGTGATGTGTATCCTTTCGTGCCATGGTTGGTTGAACGCAAGTATTCAGCACAAAGGCTTTCAAACCTCATACTGAGAGACTTGATAGAACGCAGTTGCACTGTCGCTCAGTGTGCGGCGTTTGCCAACTGCTTCCATGAGTGGCCTGAGTGAATTACGAGAGCCGCTGCAAAGATTTCTCTCAGAAAAGACGTCGCCACTGGCAGCACATTCATTCTCCCAGCTGGTGCACGATCATGTGTCTTTGATATTAAAAGAGTTCGAACAATACTTCCCAACCAAAGAGGACCCACAAACTGCCAAGGGATGGATCCATGACCCATTTATTAAAAATCCAGCATGTCTGTGCAACAAGAAGATCAGCTGCTGGAGATCGCAAACAATGGTAGCATTAAAGGTATTTTCGAAACAACAACTTGTGTTCTGGATTAAAGTAAGGCACTGAAAACCCTGTTGCCATTTCGGACATCTTATCTGTGTGAAGCGGAGTTTTCTGGAGTGACAGCAACCAAAACAAAACAACGGAATAAACTGGACATAAGCAACACATGTCGAATGTCATTGTCTCCCATTACCTGCAGATGGGACCATCATGTTGCAGAGAAACAAGCTCAGGTGTTAGTGTTATGGTGAGTTAAAATTTTCATGCACTTTGAATTCATTTTCTTGCCGTATCTGTCTTATTTTGAAGGCATGTTTAATCAGTCACAACATTGTGGTCACCAACAGAGTGAAATGAGGCAGAGGGGAGATGGTTCAAACTAAACAATTCATTTAATCTGTTGAAAAACTGAGAGTTAAATCATTTAAAAAAATGAACTGTAGTGTAGATATGTACAGATAGAGAGAGAAATGTGTAATTGCTGGTTCTTGTTCTTTATTTTTCCACATGTATTTTTATGTTTATTTTATTTATTTCATTATTAGTATTTATGATAATGTTTATTATGTTAGATTTTCAATACAAACGATATTCAATACAAACAACCATACAGCATACACCCAGGCTCCCCCCATTACCCAGTAAAAATTGTAAAGCATTGACTGGTCCGTGGTGATAAAAAGGTTGGGGGCCCACTGCTCCACAACATCATCCTATGTTGTTGAGCTACACTCTCTCCTTTCAGTACCACACAGTCAGTAACCTCCTTCAGATTACATGGTCTGCACAAATGTAATTCATGTGCTTCTACCTACGCCCTTGTAGGTCACCCTATGTTCCTGCCTCTTCTGGAAAAAGGTGTTCACTACTGCCATTTCCATTTTTTTTTTAGCAAAATCCAACACCATCTGTCCCTCAAAGTTTCTTTCCTGGATGTCGTACTTACCCATCACTTCTTCATCACCCCTGTTTCCTTCACCTGCATGTCCAAAACAATCTGCTCCAATCACAACTCTCTCTGTGACTGGGATGCTCAGAACTACTTCATCTAATTCCTTTGAGAATTTCTCTTTGAACTCTAGGTCACATCCTACCTGTGGGGCATAGCCGCTAATCACATTAGACATAATACCCTCAATTTCGGCCTCATCACGAGATCTGGTACTCTTTTCACCACCAAGACATTCTTAGCCAGCGCTTCCTTTTAAAATAACCCCTCCATTTCTCTTCCCATCTACTCCATGGTAAAATAATTTAAACCCTGCTCCTAAACTTCTAGCCTTACTACCTTTCCACCTGTTCTCTTGGATGCATAATATGTCAACCTTTCTCATTATCATCATGTCAACCAACTCTTGAGCTTTTCGTGTCATAGTTCCAACTTTTGAAGTCTCTACTCTCAATTGTAGGTTCTGTGCATTCCTCTTCTTCTTCTGCCAAGGAATCTGCTTTCCTCCTCTTCTTTTTTTTCGAACCACAGTACCAGAATTTCCACCAATGCACTGCAGGTTAATGGTGCTGGAGGCGGGCGTTGTTAACCCAGGCGACAACCGATTCGGTATGAGAATCTTTCGATGAACGCTCATATTTGTTTGACAAAGTTCTAACCCAGATGCCCTTCTTGACGCAACCCTCTGCATTTACCCCGGCTTGGGACTCGTCTACAGATTGCATTGGTTTATGCCCCCATACGGCTGGATTAAATAGGACATATATAATGTTGGACACATATGGTTAATGGACTGTCCCGTGTGACCAGAGTGCCCCCCTGCTGGATATGTATAACATTACCAGTGCGGTCCAACCTTTTGTAAGATCATCAACTGGTTGTGGTTGCATTTGTGGCGGCGTGGTATTAAAGGAAATGCAATTGTTTTTTGGCATGAATTGAAGATTGGGATGCTTACAGTGACTGAGAAAATGCTGATTTGTTCTCTCAGGCTAGCACGGCGTCGTCTCTCTGGCACTCATGCAAATTAATTCCACCAGCAACATTTGTGCAGTGGCGCTCCCGATTCGTTGGTTAGACGAGATGGCAAAGGAGGCGGCGGCGAGGTGGCAACGGGGGACTCAGCGGTGTTAATCGGAGTGTCTCATTTGAACGGGAGTGCATTCTAGCATGTCACTGCCACTCAAGTGGTCCAACACAAGGCACCGGTCTGAGGTCAATTCTCAAATTGGTGGTGGTAAAGCATGCTCCAGATGCACCTTCATCTGAAGGTTTTTATAGTGATTTTGAAGCTCAAAGTGGCAAAGGAGGTCTTTGGTAATAGCAAGGGGGATGGACTCAATAGAAGACGCATAAATCATATCGAAGAATGTCATTGGCTGAATTGTCCAGTGGAAAGTCAAAGTGTTGTTTCCCTCTGAAAATATGCAGCTGGTTAGTGCAGAGCACTGCAGCTGGAGGTCTTGACCACTAGCTTGTAACAGTGTCAGAAGCTGATTGAACACCACATGGGGGATAACAGTGATGTCTGCTGCGGGGTCAATCAGAACAGGTAAGCTCATGTTCAAGTCTAACGGTAAAATACAGTGAAGAAAATAAGTATTTGAACACCCTGCTTTATTGCATTCTCATTTAGAAATCATGGAGGGGTCTGAAATTTTCACTGTAGGTGCATGTCCACTTTAAGAGAGATAATCTAAAAAGAAAAATCCAGAAATCAAAATGTATGATTTTTTTTAAACGATTTATTTGTGTGATAAGCTGCAAATACGTATTTGAACACCTGTCTATCAGCGAGAATTCCGACCCTCAAAGACCTCTTAGTCCGCCTTTAAAAGTCCCCCTCTACTCCATGTATTATCCTCAATCAGATGCACCTGTGTGAGGTTGTTAGTTGCATAAAGACACCTGTCAACCCCATACAATCAGTAAGAATCAAACTTGTAACATGGCCAAGACCAAAGAGCTGTCCAAAGACACCAGAGACAAAATTGTGCAGCTGTCAGAGACATTCTCCTCTCAACCCAGAAGTCAAACATCCCATCATTCTTCCAAAGACGAGTCATGTCACAACTCTGGTAGTTGCGTCATTACCTTGCAGAGGTGAAACACCAGGGACGACACTTCTTGGAAGGAGCAATAAGGGCAGCTGGCCTGTGCATAGTGTCTGGTAAGAAGGTGATAAGCTCTGTACTCCATAACTGCGTGCAAAGATGAGAGGGAAAATAGAAGAACAAAAGATGTCAGATCTTCCTCCAGAGCACCTGAGCACTTCAGCTTCCCTTCAGCTTTGTGGGACTAGATGTTTTTGGTCCCTGGACTGTGGCCACCAGGCGTACCCAAAGCGGTGCTGCACAGAGCAAGCCCTGGGCCGTACTTTTCACTTGCATTAGTACCAGAGCCATGCATATTCAAGTCGTGGACTCAATGGACACTGCCAGCTGCATAGATGCCCTGTGCAGGTTCTTTGCTGTGAGAGGACCGGCAAAACAGCTGACATCGGACAAAGGAACCAACTTCATCGGAGCAAGTAGGGCGTTGGGCATGAGAGACGAGAAACACCAGACCAGTGTCTTAAAGGACTTACACGACAAGGATATGCACCTGGGAATTCAATCCCCCTCACGCCTCCCACATGGGAGGAAGGTTGGGAACGCATGATAGACGTGTCCCGAAGAATCCTGGACTCAATGCTTCTGCAGACAAGAGGTGCTCCTTTGACACACAATGTGCTTTTCAATGCAAGACCACATGTCCCCATCTCCTCTGATGCATCTTCTCCATTCATGTTCACTCCTGATATGCTTCTAACTCAAATGTAGGGTCTACCAGTTCCACCAGGCGACTTCACAGGAAAAGATCTCTTCAAGTCTCAGTGGAAACAACTGCAAGCACTCGCCAATGAGTTTTGGGCCCGTTGGAGAGAACACTATCTCAGCACTCTTTCACCGAGGTGCAAATAGCTCACAGCACATCGAAACGTGCAGACGGGAGACATTGTGCTTCTGAAGGATATGCAGCTCCCTCGAAATGAGTCCGATGGGACTGGTCACCTCAACCTTCCCAAGCAGTGATGGGAAGGTTAGGAAGATAGCAGTCAGAGTAACCACTCTGGACTCTGTCAAGACATTCCTCAGAACTGTGTCTGAGGTCATCCTACTTCTTCCCAAAGAGAACTAAGGATCATTAGAAAATGACAATGCAAGTAGAGGAGTGACCTTTGCACTATATCAGGCGGGGAGCGTTCTGCCCTGCAAGATACTATGAATTATTCTGATTTACATATTTTATTATCGTTTTCACGTGTTAATCAGTTACACTTGTACACAGCCTTGTTAATTTAATGCTTTAGTGTAATTCTGCATCTGACCTCTCAGTGGCAGCACTCATTCGTTCATGCCGAACATTTACAGAGATCGAACTTCCTTTGTGTACAAAGCAGCAAAGAACGTACATGAAGTTCATCGTGTGGTTGTCCATCATTTCCTGAATGCTAGCCTCCAGAAAGCGTTGGCTTTTCACTCTACTTCAATTGTTCAATAAAGGAGCTATAGAACGCTCATCTCTTGGCTCTTGAACATAGTTTGGCAGGCTGTTAATTCTGCATTCTACACTGAGCACGTTAACACGTAGAAAGAACAGTATAACTGTAAAACACAATTCATATATCATGTGTGGATAAAAATAAACCACAACATCTCAGAGAACGGACGTTCTGGGTGTTAATTGACTAACACTTTTTCTGTCATTTTTTGTTTTAAAAAAGTGGTGTCCAACTACATGTTTAAACTGACAAACGGACATTTGAGATTTTCTGGCATTTGTTTGCTTTCTAAATGAAACTATTACCCAGTATTCAATGATCAATTTAGTTTTGGTGTACAGTATGTGTAAAAAGTACACACAACCCTGTTAAAAATGTCAGTATTTTTCTTGTATGAGAATTAAGAATATTGAGATTCTTTTATTTTTACCTGTAGGTATTGGTGGTGTGTTTAGTTGTCCTGGATGCCATTTTTGTTCTGGCAGAGCTGCTTGTAGATTTATCCATTATCCAGCTGGAACATGGCCATGTTGCACCTGAGGTGAGACTTAGTTGGTTTGATCTAAATATAGTGATAAAATATATTTGATCCTTTACG
Source organism: Syngnathoides biaculeatus (assembly GCF_019802595.1). Taxonomy (NCBI): domain Eukaryota; kingdom Metazoa; phylum Chordata; class Actinopteri; order Syngnathiformes; family Syngnathidae; genus Syngnathoides; species Syngnathoides biaculeatus. The sequence goes on from NC_084650.1 coordinate 8,513,787, forward strand.
CATTAATTTTTTCACATAAAATGTATGCCCTGTGATTGGCTAGCCCAAAGTCAGCTGAGATAGACTCCAGTTCCCTTAAGGCAAATGACAGAAAAGATTGATTTTTGTGGATTTACAGTATTTCACATAAATGTCACATTAATTTGTTTGATCATATATATATATCGCCATCCATCCATTTTCTTTGCCGCTTATCCTCACGAGGGTCACAGGGGGTGCTGGAGCCTATCCCAGCTGTCAACGGGCAGGAGCTGGGGTAAACCCTGAACTGGTCGCCAGCCAATCGTAGGGGACATAGAGACAAACAGTCACACTCACAATCACACCTAGGGGCAATTTAGAGTGTCCAATTAAAGTTGCATGTTTTTGGGATGTGCGAGGAAACCGGAGTACCTGGAGAAAACCTACACAGGCACGGGGGGAACATGCAAACTCCACACATGCGGGGCCGGGATTGAACCCAGGACCTCAGAACTGTGAGGCCAACGCTTTCCAGCTGAGCGACCATGCCGCTATTTGTCCAAAACTGATAGAGACATAGCACAAGCGACTTGCAAGCTGTAATTGCAGAAAAAGATGGCGCTACAAAGTATTAATCCAAGGGGGCTGAATAGTATTGCACACCCCACAATTATTTATTTGTTAAAAAAGTATAAAATATCCAATGAATTTCTTTCCACTTCATGATTGTGTCCCACTGATGATTGTCTTAACCCGATTGATTTATGTTGATTCTTAACAAAAATAATTAATTTTATATCTTGATGTTTGAAGCCTGAAATGTGGCGAAAGGTTGAAAAGTTCAAGGGGGCAGAATACTTTCACAGGGCACCGTGTGTGTGTGTGTGTGTGTGTGTGTTGTGTGTGTGTGAGGTGTATATATATATATATATATATATATAGAGAGAGAGAGAGAGAGAGAGGAGAGAGAGAGAGAGAGAGAGAGAGATAGAGAGAGAGAGAGAGAGAGAGAGAGAGAGAGAGAGAGAGAGAGAGAGAGAGAGATTCTTTTTCTAACACCCACTGTCCTCAACATCCATCAACCTTTTCTTTGGTTCCTCGCTCTTTTGCCTGGCAGCTTCATCCTCAGCATCCTTCTACCAATATACTCACTTTCTCGCCTCTGGATATCTCCAAGCCATCGAAGTCTGCTCTCTCGAATCATGTCTAATTAGTTCATTTCTAATCCTATCGAACCGACTCACTCCGAGCGAGAACCTCAACATCTTCATTTCGTCAGAACCACCTTCCATACATCATGGCTGACCTCACGACTTTTATAAACTCAGCCCTTCATCCCAGCGGATACTCCTCTGTCATAAAACACACCGAGCAAGAACCTCAACATCTTCATTTCTGCTTCCTTTTGTTTCTTCAGTACTACTGTCTCTAATCCGTACATCATTGCCGGGCTCACGACTGTTATATAAACTCACTCCTTCATCCTAGCGGATATTCTTCTGTCACGTAACACACCAGACACCTTCCACCAGCAGTAACAACCTGCTTGGACCCGTTTCCTCACTTCCTTACTACACTCACCATTGCTCTGGATTGTTGACCCCAAGTATTTGAAGTTGTCGACCCAAGCTATCTCTTCTCCCTGGAGCCTCACTCTTCCCCTCCACCCCTCTGATTCATGCACATACTGTATATTCTGTTTTACTTCAGCTTCATTCCTCTCCTTTCCAGTGCATGCATCCAATTTTCTAATTGTTCCCCCACCTGCTCCCTGCTTTCACTGCATATCACAATATCATCTGCGAACATCATGGTCCAAGGGGATTCCAGTCTAACCTCATCTGTCAGCCTATCCATTACCACAGCGAACAGGAAGGGGCTCATAGCTTATCCCTGATGCAATCCCACCTTCACCTTAAAGGGGAATTCCAGTGGTTTGCATTAACAATGTATCCAATAGGTCATGTAATATGTACTCTATCTTGACAATGTGATTTGTCATTTACTAGTGTTTTGAGAAGATTTTCATGTTTTTTAAATCTATTTTTATAATTTTCAGGGGCGCTGCCATTTTGGCGAGTCATGTGACGTGTTACGTGCCGTTCCAAGCGCTCGATTACATGGGAAACCATTATACCCAGCGCTGATTTCTTGCCGCTCGGCTGTAAATAATGTAGAATATTCGGATGGTTCTTCGGGCGGAATGACGCGGAATCTGTCGAGTGAGCGGCAGCAGAGGCCATTAACCGAGCTTCGGCGGGTGGGGAGGCTGTGAGCTGAACTTTGGCAGCCGGGGAGGCCATTAGTCAAGTTTCGGAGAGCGAGCTACCTGGCCGAGCAAGCTCTGGGGCTTGGCTGGGAACGAGCTCATGGCTCCCCCGGAGCTCGCTCGTTAGACTCTGCGTTATTCCCGTCCGAAGAACCATCCGCGGCTGGCGGCCCGGAGCGCCAGGGGCCTTTGTTTATGCACTTATGTTCCATAGTGTAGTCAGACGCCGCGTCATTCCGCCCGAAGAACCATCAGAGTATTCAACATTATTTACAGCCACAGGTTCAAATCTGTATGGAAGTCTTCCTGTTTAACCAATACTGCTACTTCTTCATCAGATCAGAAAAACTCAGAGAAATCAGCGCTGGGCATAAATGGTGTCCCATGTAATTGAGCGTTTGGAACGGCACGTAACACATCACATCTGCCCACGTAGGTCATCTGACTCGCCAAAATGGCAGTGTCCCTAAAAATTTGTAAATGTCGATATAAATCTTCTCAAAACACTTTGAAATTAGAGCGGATTTAACATCACATTGTCAAAACAGAGTACATATTACATGACCTATTGGATCCATTGTTCATGCAAACCTCTGGAATTCCCCTTTAAATTCTTCTGTTATGCCTACGGCACACCTAACCACTCTTCTGTTGCCCTCATGTCCTGTATTCGATCATATTTCTCCGCCACACCAGGTTTTCGCATGCAGTACCACAGTTCCTCTCTTGGTACTTTGTCATAGGCTTTCTCTAGATCTACAAAGACACAATGTAGCTCCTTCTGACCTTCTCTGTACTTTTCCACGAGCATCCCCAAGGGAAATAATGCATCTGTGGTACTCTTTCTCGGCATGAAACTATACTGTTGCGCGCAGATACTTCTGTGCTGAGTCTAGCCTCCACTACTCTTTCCCATCATTCATTGTGTGGCTCATCAACTTTATTCATTTATAGTTGCTACAGTTCTGCAAATCACCTTTGTTCTACAAGCACACTTTTCCCCCATTCTTCAGGGATCTTCTCACCCGCGAGTATTCAATTGAGGAAGTTGGTCAAAAACTCCACAGCAACCCCTGCATTACAATCTGCAGCCATCACAACTCTGTGTCTACCCTCCACTCCTCTTTCCCATAATGTCATTGTGTGGCTCATCAACTTTATTCCTCTATAGTTGCCACAGCTCTGCAAGTCCCCTTTTTTCTTAAAAATGGGAAGGAGCACACTTACCTGCTGCACATCCATCCCATCTCTATCCCCCTGTCTGGCCAACCTGTAGTGATCCTTTTCTCCTTCTTTCGGGACCAACAAGGTGTACATGTCATATGCCTCTTGTTTAGCCTTCGCCACCTCTACCTTTGCCCTACGTCGCATCTCAATGTATTCCTTTTGCCTCTCCTCAGTCCTCTTACTGTCCCACTTCTTCTTCGCTAATCTCTTTCCTTGTATGATTTCCTGTATTTTGGGGTTCCACCACCAGGTCTCCTTCTCCCCTTTCCTACCAGAAGACACACTAAGTACTTTCCTGCCTGTCTCTCTGATCACCTTGGCTGTAGTAGTCCAGTCTTCCAGGACCTCCTCCTGTGCATCCAGAGCCTGTCTCACCTCTTTCCGAGAGACCACACAGCATTCTTCCTTTCTCAGCTTCCACCACCTGGTTCTCTGCTCTACCTTTGTCTTTTTGATTTTCTACCCACCACCAGAGTTGTCCTACACACCACCATCTTGTTTTGTGGAGCTACACTGCTCCCCTACCATTACTTTACAGTCACTAACCTCCTTCAGATTATATCGTCTGCACAGAATATAATCCACCTGCATGCTTCTACCTCCGCTCTTGTAGGTCACTATATGTTCCTGCCCGTTCTGGGAAAAAAAATGTTTACAACTGCCAAGTCCACCACCATCTATCCCTCAAAGTCCCTTTCCTGGATGCTGTACTTACCCATCACTTCTTCATCGCCCTTTTTCCTTCATTCGTCCATTACAATCTGTATCAATCACAACTCTCTCTCTGTCTGGGATGCTCAGAACTACTTCTACTAGTTCCTTCCAGAATTTCTCTTTCAACTTTCGGTTGCATCCTACCTGTGGGGCACAGCCACGAATCACATTATACATAACACCCCTCAATTTCAAATTTCAGCCTCATCACTCTGATGCTCTTTTCAACTCCAAGACTTTCTTAGCAAGCTCTTCTTTTAAAAAAAATGACCCCTACTCCATGTCTCTTCCTATCTACTCCATGGTCAAATAATTTAAACCCTGTTCCTAAACTTCTAGCCTTACTCCCATTCCAACTGGTCTCTTGGATGCACAATATATCAACCTTTCTCCTAATCATCTTATGAACCAACTTTACACTTTTTGGGAGATTGAGGCATTCTGGGCAAGCTTTACTATCCGAGCCGTATATGACATCTTGCCTTCTCCCACAAACCTAAACCAATGGTATGCCAAAGACCTCAAGTGCCTGTTATGCCCAAATCCTGTAACACTGAAGCACATCCTGGTTGGAAGCAAGACAAGCCTTACTCAAGGCCGTTACACCTGGCGGGACAGCCAAGTGCTGAAGTTTTTTCACTGGTGTTCTGGAGAACCAGGGGATGAGGTTGAACACCCTTCCACCCTTGTCAGCCAAGTGGCAACCAAAGTTTTTTGTTCGGGCAGGGGAAAGTCAAACCACCCACACCAACAACCCACAAGACAGCGGACAGCTGGGCAGTGCACGAGACTTTTGCAGACCTGGACAAGAAGCTTTGTTTCCCTGCTGAGATTGCAATTACCACCCTACGACTATATTTGGTGCTGTGGTCTGCCTCTCTCAAACTCTTGTCTAGTTCAAGCTCACAGTGCCCTGGGAGGAGGTGGTCGAGGAGGCGTATGAGTGGAAGAGGCTGAGATATGCAGGACTTGCGGCTGAAGTGCAACAGCAAGGCTGGAGAGCAGATGTACACCCGACGGAAGTAGGCTGCAGAGGGTTTATAGCCTCCTCAACATCCAGGCTACTCAGAGAGATGGGAGTTCGAGGGAAGGCACATCACCAGGCAGTCAGATATCTCTCCAAGTCACCGTAAAAGGCCAATCAGTGCATGTGGATCAAGACAAAAGACCGCAATTAGGCCTTCAAGAGAATCAATAGCACTTAGGGGGTGAACCCGAGACTCTGGGATTCACTGCTGAATCCTCTCGAGAGTGTCGTGATCCTATCACTTGAAACACTTGAAGACAGAAGGAAGCTCGCTTGATAACCCTTGGGTGCCATCACTTTGATGGCACCCAAGGGTTATCAACATATGTATGTATGAACATCCCACAAAGCCCAATTGGAGCCTCAAATATTAATGAATAGAGGGTTATTAACATCTAGACCTACGTAGTACATCTATATACAGTAGTGCCTCGGTTCTCGAACATAATCGATTCCAGAAGGCTGGTTGAAAAACAAAACGTTTGAAAACTGAAGCACGTTTTCCCATAACAATGAATGGAAAATGAAATGTGTTCCAAGCCTAAAAATATTTAAGCGATTTTTTTTTCTCGCTTTTCGTAGTAATAAACTGCATCGTAGAAATACATGTATAGTTTAAATACTTTTATATAATTAATTAAATAATTTAAGAGATATATTTTATTTTTTGCTTAAAATGTATGCTTTAGCCTACTAGAGTATGCTAGGCTGGGACTGCTGTATCTGTAGCGACTCGACCCCAAGCCTTGTAAAACTTTTTTTTATTAACAAAAGTGCAGAATTACTTTAAACAAGCAATAATGAGGGGGGGGGGCAGACAAATTGTTTATTTGCACAGAAAGTATGTAACGTAAAAAAGTTTAACTTGCAACTAGAGGTATGGTTAATGGAACAAAAGAAAAAAGCAATGTCTTTGGAGCAAGCAAGCAGATGTCTTCGGTGGGGGTGACTTGCCCCTTTTTCTCAAAGAACGAATCTGTTTCTGCCGTCTTTTAAGCACTTTTCTGAAGTGGCTCATAGCAACATCATTAAAATTTTGCAGTGCTCTGAAACATTCAGCTTTATTTGAGTGATGAAGTTCTACAAAATTATGGAAGTCGTTACATTTAGCGCAGATAGCTTTAATATCGGCACTTGAGACATCCTTCCTGCCTTCAGCCTCATCAGTCGACATCTCCTCCCTTCCTTGCCAACACTATCTCCAGGTAACTGCTACTCGTTCACGAAAATAAGAAGCAACTTTTCGACTTCCTCCAAGATCTGTGGCCTGTGCTTTGGTCAACACGGTTGCTCCTTTCGCAACATTTGAGGGCATCCTTGTGTTTCAGAATGGTGCTGATCGTCGATTGCCAAGCTTCTTCGATAGCTCAGAAACACGCACACCAGATTTGTGCTCGGCTATCAAATCCTTCTTGAAGTTGACAGTTTTATGCACCACTTCCCTTTTTTCAGCACCAGCAGTTCTACTTCCCTTCTTTGGAGTCACGATCGGGGGTTGCTCAATTTCAAGAAAAAAAATCACTATAGTAATGGGAAACGTCCACGAACAGAGGAGTGTGTGAGTCAACTGGTTGCACCACACGGTCGTACATGTTATGTCTTTAGTGTTTTTTTTCCGGGGTGCGTTCGAAAGCACAATAACAAATCATCGTGGTTCAGCTGGTTGGGGTGTTCAAATACCGATTTTCGTTCAAAAACCAAAGAAAAGAATATTGAAATTTTCGTTTGAAAACCAATTTGTACAAAAACCAAGACATTCGAAAACCAAGGTGCCACTATATTTAATAATAATGCTTGTATTTCTCAAACTCACACAAATGATACATTTTCTAAAAAGTGCCCCAGCTAGATGTTTACTGTAATTTGTCATATTTACAGCCCCCCAAAAATGTCAAAAGTCAATCGTGTGCATTATACATACATAGATATACTGGCAAATAAAAAATCTTTCAAATTTTAGAAATCTATGCTGCCATCTAGTGGTTCTGAAAAAGATGGACACTTTCACTCCAAAATGTCCCACCAAATTTCATCCCGTTAAAGTAAAATTAAATTTGTTTTGCCTGGTGCTTCACATTTTCTTTAAAAAATTGTTCCCACATTGCAAATTTGGGTCATCAAACATATGAACACAATTCTATGTTTGGAAATTTACTAAAAGAAAGTATGTCTCTGAATGTCAATATAAAAGCAAGCAAATTTAAATAAGGGTTACATGTTCAAATAAACTGTTTAGCTTCAGAATAATTATTTGAAAATAAAAAGACACAATACAGTTACTTTTAGTTTTGATCATAAGGGTAGATGGAAAATTTTGTATTGTAAAAATGCATTGCACATAGGTAGAAGGGTTCAACTTTGGGGGCGCGTATCATACATGGGTGTGCATTATACACAATAAATTACAGTCCATTACATAATGTGGCTCCCTCTGTTAAGATATATACATACTGTATTTTTCAAAATTTGCAGTGGATCAAATTGTTTTTCTCACTGTACTGATGCTCTACTACTCTCCATTAAATAATTTCTTGTAATTATAAATTCACTTGCCAGGTTTTTCACTACCTCAGCCTGGCACTTCTCACATTCTTCATGGTGGAGCTCGCTGGCAAACTGTTTGCATATCGCCTTGAGTTCTTCCAGCATAGGTTTGAGGTGTTTGATGCTTTGGTGGTGATCCTGTCTTTTGTGCTGGACATAGTATTCATCTTTCATGATGATATATTTGATGGAATGGGTCTACTCATCTTGCTGCGTCTCTGGAGGGTTGCTAGAATCATTAATGGTGAGTAAAACTGTCATTTTTGTATACTGTAATTTGATTTATAACAGTAACATGGCTTTATTTTGGTAAACGGCAGCTAATGGGATGTCCTGTCCCCCAAGGTGTCCTTTCGCTCACCATTTTTGAAGCCTATTGAGTGTCACATTATGATTTGTGGCTTGTAGTTCAAATTTTTCCACCTGAGCGAATGGTGTCAAACGTCACAGATTTATGCCAATTCACATGATCTGTGTTTACATCAAATGTAACCAGGTCATGTAAATATTTAAATTCACATTCAGTGTGAGTGCGGCACAAGATGCATTTTGTTTTCATGAAAAGGCATTTTAAGCAATAGGACTGCCTGCCAGTGTACCCCATCTCTGGCCCAAAAATAGCTGAGATGGGCTCCAGCACAGCCTCAAGTCCAGGGAGGAAATGGATGGATGGATAGATGGGATGCATGGATGGATAGATAAAAATCTATACATCCAAAAATGTGATTGCTAGCATCCTCAGAAAGTGGGTTGCAAATAATTAAACTTTGTTTCAGGCACTTCACAATCAACATAATTTTGAATTGTTTGAGAAATATTACATAATAATAAGAGTATTTTTTTCAAAGAAACAATTGATATTTTGTTGGATAACTAACAATAATTCAGTGAATCATATTATAAATTAATAGTTTTTCAAAAGGGAATTAATTGGCCCATGTCTTTACAGTTATTGATTAAATTGTTTTAAATTGATCGTTAATTATTTGAATTCACAATCTGGAAGGCTATTATTAATGTCAATTGTATCACAGCTCTTGGAGAACTACTTTGCTAGATAGTTAAATATGCATCAGATGACATTCCAGAATACCCAGCCACAGAAATGTTAAAAAAAATACATTTTATTGACGTAACCTGGTTCTTGGCAGTTGCAACAGATAAGGAAAAAACAGCTACTCATATCTATTTATGTTGTATGACTGCTTAGTACCTGTCTGGATTATCATCACTTAATTAGTATGATGATTGAATATATTGCAGGGATTCTCGTGTCTGTAAAAACTCGTGCAGACCAGAAGATGCACAAGTTGAAGGCCAGCTATGACCATCTCGTACAAAGAGTCACAGAACTACAACAGCATATTGATAAACTAGTAAGTATTCACTGCTTACTCCAAAGGCATGGTAGACCAAGATTGCAAATAGCAGAGGCTAAATTGCGTGTTCACAAACAAGTCATTGGCGGGTCGTTCTGCATGTAGTGTTCTAGTGGCGATAAATTGCTTGTGCACTCACTGGAACATATATTGCAAACAATGTGTGCACTGTTTGCAATAAATGTTACAGTGGTGGAACCGCCATATTTAAAAGGGGGTTTTGTGCTGTAGGTACCGCTGACGTTTTTTTCCATGGAATCTTTGTGAGAAAATTAAAATTGAAATAGTGGAATTGTAAGTGTTCGTGGAAGAGTCAAACATATTACTGGCTGACAGAAAAGAAATCTATTGCTATGTCTGCTGAAATGACCGAGATACAAGGAAATGCAGCTGAAATTAGATTTAGTCAAAGCTGATACAGCACTACTCCAGTGATGGCGCTGCCCATTTGCCACCTTGCCAATGGCAAACTGGATGTGGCAATGCTAATGTTGCCTGTTAGCCACACTGCACTGCACAAAAAAAAAAAAAGCCTGTCCGCAAATTTGCAGAAATTTGATTTTTTTTTTTTTTAAGCAAAATAAACAAATAAAAATCTACTAATGGGATAGACCAACATTTTTTGACTGGAATTCTTAAAATGAGTTTATAAATCAAGCGCATTTAAGACAGTCTTAAAATTTGAAAAATGTCCTCATTACAAGGAACAGTTGTCCGAAATGCACAGTTCTGAGGACCCAGGTTCAAATCTGGCCTTGCCTGTGTGGAGTTTTGTTCTCTGCGTGCCTGTGTGGGTTTTCTCCAGCTCCTCCGGTTTCCTCCCACATTCCAAAAACAGGTTAATTGAAGACTCTAAATTGCCTTTAGGTCTGAATGTGAGTGTGAACCAGTTTAAGATGTACCTTGCCTCTCACCCAGAGTCATCTGGGAAAGGCTCCAACACGCCCGCAGCCCAAGTAGAGATAAGCCTTCACTCTCCCCAGCCAATTCATCCAGGTTTTCCGGGGGTATCCCAAGGCATTACCAGGCCAGTCGAGAGAGATAGTCTCTCCAGCGAGTCCTGGGTCATCCCCAGACTTTTCTTCCAGCCGTTTCTATATGGCATCTTGTACTTTCGGTCACGATCCACATCAGAATCAGATTTAATTGACAGATATGTAAAAACACAGAAGGAATTTGTCTCCGGCAGTCGGTGCTGCCCTGGGACCAACAGTCATATTGAGTACTAAGAAGAACAAACTAACAAGAACGAAAAACAATAGACATTCAGTTAATAGGGAACTTTTCCTGATAAGAGTCACAGTTGTGCAAAGATGCAGTCTTCAAGCATTTAGAGCAGTTAGAGTAAGTCACTGCCCCACATGATGTTAAGCTTATAGCTTTTAAGAGTGCCCTTACCTGTTCACGGTTCAACGTTTTCTTCTTCTTCTTTTCCTTTTGGCTTGTCCTGTTTGGGATCGCCATAGCTTGTCATCTTTTTCCATCTAAGCCTATCTCCTGCATCTTCCTCTCGAACAACAACTGCCCTCATGTCTTCCCTCACAACATCCATCAATCTTCTCTTCCTCTTCCTCTTCCTCTCACTCTTTTGCCTGGCAGCTCCATCCTCAGCACCCTTCAACCAATATATTCGCTCTCTCGCCTCTGGACATATTTAAACCATCGAAGTTTGCTCTCTCGAAACTTGTCTCCAGAACATCCAACTTTGGCTGTCCCTATAATAACCTCATTTCAAATCCTATCCGACCTGCTCACTCCTCAACATCTTCCTTTCTACCACCTCCAGCTCTGCTTCCTGTTGTCTCTTCAGTGCCACCGACTCTAATCCGCACATCATGGCTGGCCTCACCACTGTTTTATAAACTTTGCACTTCATCCTAGCAGAGACTCTTCTGGCACATAACAGACCAGACACCTTCCACCAGCAGTTCCAACCTGCTTGGCCCTGTTTCTTCACTTCCGTACCACACTCACCATTGCTCTGTATTATTGACCCCAAATATTTGAAGTGGTCCACCCTCGCTATCTCTCCCTCCCTTGAGCCTCCCTCACCCCCCTCCACCCTTCTCATTCACAGACATATATTCTGTTTTACATCGGCTTATCTTCATCCCTATCCTTTGGAGTGCATGCCTCCATCTTTCTTATTGTTCCTCCACTTGCTCCCTGCTTTCGCTGCAGATCACAATATCATATTCGAACATCATGGTCCAGGGGGATTCCAGTCTAACTTCATCTGTCAGCCTTTCCATTTCCACATCAAAGAGGAAGAGGCTCACATCTGATCCCTGATACAGTCCCACCTCCACCTTAAATTCTTCCGTCACACCTACGGCACACTTCACCACTGTTCTGCTGCCCTCGTACACGTCCTGGACTATTCTAACATACAGTGAAGAAAGTAAGTATTTGAACACCCTGCTGTATTGATAGGTGCATGTCCACCTCTACTGTAGCTGTTCACCGGGTTTGAGCACACTGCAGGAGGGATTTTGGCCCAATCCTCCACACAGATCTTCTCGAGATTAGACAGGTTTCTGGGCTGTCGCTGAGAAACACTGAGTTTAAGCTCCGTCCAAAGATTTTCCATTGGGTTTAGGTCTGGAGACTGGCTAGGCCATGCCAGAACCTTGATATGCTTCTTACGCAGCCACTCCTTGGTTTTCTTGGCTGTGTGCTTTGGGTCATTGTCATATTGAAAGACCCTGCCACAACCCATCTTCAATGTTCTGACTGAGGGAAATCGGTTGTTCCCAAAAATCTCACAATACATGGCCGCGGTACAGTGCAGTCGTCCTGTCCCATGTGCAGAAAAATATCCCCAAAGCATGATGCTACCACCCCCATGCTTCACAGTAGGGATGGTGTTCTTGGGATGGAAGTCGTCATTCGTCTTCCTCCAAACACAGTTAGTGCAATTATAACCAAAAAGTTCAATTTTGGTCTCATCTGACCACAAAACGTTTTCACCAAGCTGCTTGGCAATTTCTCCGTAGCCCTTTCCAGCCGGGTGGAGTTGTACAATTTTGTCTCTGGTGTCTTTGGACAGCTCTTTGGTTTTGGCCATGTTACAAGTTTGAGTCTTATTTATTGTATGGGTTGGACAGGTGTCTTTAAACAGTGAATGACCTCACACAGGTGCATCTCATTCAGGATAATGCAAGGAGTGGAGGTGGACAATTTGGCCAAATAGAGGCATAAAGATGGGAAAGATGTACAGCAGGTAAGGGTGATTAAGGATAGAGATGGAAATGTGTTGACTGGTGCCAGTCGTGTGCTAAATAGATGGAAAGGATACTTTTTGAGAAGTTGATGAATGACGAAAATGAGCGAGAAGGAAAAGTCGAACATGCAAGTGTGATGGACGAGGAAGCCAATGATTAGTATGGGCGAAGTTACAAAGGGATGAAAGAGGATGAAAAATTGAAAAGCAGTTGGTCCTGAAGACATACCTTTGGCAGTATGGAAGCTATTTGGCGAGGTGGCTGTGGAGTTTTTGACCAACCTATTTAACAGAATACTAGCGGGTGAGGGGGTGCCTGAATGGAGTAAAGGTGTGCTAGTTCCCATTTTTAAGAACATAGGCGATTTGCAGAGCTGTGCAAACTATAGAGGAATAAAGATGATGAGCCCAATACTGAAGTTATGGGAAAGAATAGTGAAGGCAAGACTCAGGACAGAAGTACGTATTTGGGAGCAACAGTATGGTTTCATGCCTAGAAAGAGTACCACAGATCCATTATTTGTCTTGAGGATGCTTGTGGAAAAGTACAGAGGTCCAGAGGTCAGAAGGAGATACATTGTGTCTTCATGGATCTAGAGAAAGCCTATGACAGAGTACCAAGAGAGGAACTGTGGTACAGGATGCGTAAGTCTGGTGTGGCGTAGAAATACGTTAGAATAGTACAGGACATGTACGAGGGCAGCAGAACAGTGGTGAGGTGTGCTGCAGGTGTGACAAAAGAATTTTCGGTGGAGGTGGGACTGCATAAGTTATGAGATCTGAGCACCTTCCTGTTTGCTGTGGTAATGGATAGGCTGACAGATTAGGTTGGACTTGAATCCTCTTGGACCATGATATTATCAGATGAAATTGAGATCTTCAGTGAAAGCAAGGTGCAGGATGAGGAACAATTACAAACATGGAGACATGCACTGGAAAGGAGAGGAACGAAAATGAATCTATAGCTGAAGAAAAATAATATATGTGCTTGAATGAGAGGAGTGGAGGGGGAAGAATGAGGCTACAGGGAGAAGACATGAGTGCTTGACCCAAATATGTTTTACCTGACAGCGAGCAAGAATAGTCACAGGCAGGGTAGGTAAACTACCAGCAGTACAAGAGGCACATTTTGCCTTCCTGAAGAACTAAAGAACTTTACTCCTGAAGAACCTCCCACAGGACTCCCTGAGGGACACGATTGAATACCCTCTGCAAGTCCACAAAACACATTGAGACTGGTCGTGCAAACTCCCATGCACTCTTGAGGATCCTGTCGAGGCCGTATAGCTGGTCCACTGTTCGATGGCCATGATGAAAACCATATTGCTCCTCCTGAATCAGAGATTCGACTTCCCGATGGATGTTCCTCCTCATCACACCTGGATAGACCTTTCCAGGGAGGCTGAGGAGTGTGATCCCCTATAGTTGGAATACACCCTCTGGTCCCTCTTCTTAAAGAGGGGGACCACCACCCGAGTCTGCCAATCCAGAGCCACTGTCCCCGATGTCCATCCAATGTTGCAGAGGGGTGTCAACCAGGATAACTCCACAACATCCAGAATCTTTAGGAACTTTAGGCGAATCTCATCCATCCCCTGGGCCATGCCATCAAGGAACTTTCTAACGACCTTGGTCACCTCAACCCCGCAGATAGAAGAGCTCGCCTCAGAGCACCCAGACTCAGCTTCCTCGTGGGAATGTGTGTTGGTGGAATTGAGGAGGTCTGCGAAGTATTCTCCCCACCGACTCACAACATCCCCAGTTGAGGTCAGCAGCGGCCTGTCTCCACTATACACAGTGTTGACGGTGCACTGCTTCCCCCTCTTGAGACGCAAGACGGTGTACGAGAATTTCCTCAAAACCGTCTTGAAGTCATTCTCCATGGTCTCACCGAACTTCTCCCACGCCCGTGTTTTTGCCTCAGCAACCACCAAAGCTGCATTCCGCTTTCCAACCACGCCATTGCAGGTCTCACTGTCATTGCCCACATGGGTTTTGAAGTCCCCAGAGGGGGCACTCTCCATCACTCCCTTTATGGCCTCCAAAAAGGGTGGGTACTCTGAACTGCTGTTTGATGCATAGGCACAAACAACAGTCAGGACATGTCCTCCTACCCAAAGGCAGAGGGAGGCTACCCTATGTGCATCCACGTACATGCGCCGAGCCGGAGGGCAATAAGTATATGGACACTTGGTCGGCGCCTCTCACCGTGGAACAGAGTCGAACCCCTCTCACGAGGACTGGCACCAGACCCAAGCGGTGCATAGAGTCTGACTAAATGTAGTCTGAACTTTTCGATCTCGCGCACCAGTCCTTGCCTGCCAAAGAGGTCTTATTCCATGTCCATAGAGCCAGTTTCTGTAGCTGAAGATCAAATCACCAAGGTCGCCACCTTTCTCTAGCACCCAGCGCACATCGCACCCGATCCCTATGGTCCCCTCTGACAGGTGGTGAGCCCATGGGAAGGGGGACCATGTTACCCTTATGGGCTGTGCCCGGACGAGCTCTATGGGTGCAGACCCGGCCACCAGCCATTCACCTTCGAGCCCAACCTCCAGGCCTGGCTCCACATGGGGGCTACAGTGACCCACGTCCATGATAGAGAAACCGAGATCCAATATTTGTATTCATCATAGGGGTTTTGGAGTCATACTCTGTCTGGTCCCTCACCCAGGACCTTTTTGCTATGGGTGACATTACCAGGGGCTTGAAGCCCCAGACAACTTAGCTCCTAGAATGATAGGGACACACAAACCCCTCCACTCTGATAAGGTGATGGCTTGATTAGTAATGTTAGTAATTAGTAATCTTATAAATATGAAGGCAACACACAAAATGAACCCAATGGAAACAATGTATTTATCAAACCAAAAAATGACAACAAGCTCACAACTTTCAAGGAGGATCTGCGGTTCCTTGAGATTATGGACAATGAGTGTTTTCAGGACAAGTCACAAAGCTGAGCGGATCTGCTCACGTTTCGCCAGCCAAGGACGCCGCTGCCAAGGAATCCTGAGATGAAGGTCCATGTCTTGGATTTTGTGCAGAAAATGTTGGACAATGGTAACGCAGACCTCGCACCCCCAGTTTAGATCACAAAGAGTATTGGTACTTACCTTATTTTGGCGTGCACCATCCACAAAAGCCATCACAAATCCAAGTTGTATTTGACTCAAGCGCACAGTTCAAAGGTTCTCCTCTCAACGCCATGCTACTGTCAGGGCCCAACTTATATATGGTATTCGATGTCTTATGTTACACATTTATATTTATCATGGTAATATGCGCCCCCAACCTTAACTCTCTGACCTCCTCGGGGAGCTTGGATTTTACGATCGTTAGCGTAGCATGTTTGTTGCTACCGCACCAAAGATCAGAAACGACTGCCCGGGAGTTTGTTTTATGTTAAACCCAGACAAAAAAATTCAACTACAACGGCTAGTTGTGCAGCTGATTTTAAAAGAAATGTGCCATGACTTGTGCAGATGACACCACCAATCCAGAAGTAGCGCCGTAGTCAGAAACAACAATAGCTTGCCACAATGGCTTCAGGTGGGTATTAAAAATATGTGAGCTCAAATTACGTAATACTAGCATCATGGGTGCATTAAAAAAAAAAAAAAAAAAAGCAAGAGCGCACACAATTGAAATGGTCACTATTTTTAAATGTGCCCATTACCCACGTTTCTACGTAGTTTGAGCTCACATTGTTTTGATAGCAACCTGACGGCATAGGAAAGCTGTGGAGTCTGGTGGGCGAGAGGCTGCGCTGCAGAACCAAAACTCTTGCGATTCAAAACATGTTTCCCCACAAACCCCATGGATGGCACAGAGGACAACATGCTGTGGGAGCAAAATAGGATCACTGTTCATGAATTCAGGAGGCACCAGAAATGGACCAAGTCACCAAAGGTAGCTACGATGATTATTTTTCATATTGGACATGAGCCAGATATTGCTTTTGAAGTTGGCCATGGATGTGTAATGTAGAGGATAAACTGCACTATACACAAATGTTTTATGCACAAATATTTAATGCAAAAAATGTTAAAGGCAAACAGAATGAAATATTATTTAAGACTAATATGTATCAACAGTATAAATAAAATGTTATGCCATCATTGAGCATTTATTTTAGTTGGTTGAGGGATTCTGTTCTGACAATTACAAGGACCAGGACAAGTGTGTCCTGTGGCCTGTCCTGAGATTATATTACGGCTACATCAGCACTTGCACAATGATTATTATGAATGATTGTTGTTCATGGTTCTTTTTTGGAAAAACAATACAAGTACAAACCTAACAAAATATATATACAGATAATTTCCAATATTTTGAGCATATGGGTAGCAGCAAATTGATGGTGCGCATTGTACATGGTAGAAAATGCAGCCCTATGGGGGCACAAACCAGGGCAATCTGTAGGCCGGTCCCAATCCAGGATAAATGCAGAGGGTTGTGTCAGGAAGTGCATCTGGCGTAAAAACTGTGGCAAACAAATATGAGCGTTCATCTAAAGAATCCCATACCGGATTGGTCGTGGCCCGGGTTAACAACGCCCGCCCCCACCACTGCTAACCTGCAGGGCGTCGGTGGAAATTCAGCTACTGTGGGTCGAAGACAATGAAGAGGAGGAAACCAGATCTGTCGTTAGAAGAAAAAGAGGAATGCACAGAGCCTACAACTGAGTGTAGGGACTTTGAATATTGGGACTATGACAGGAAAAGATCAGGAGTTGGTAGACATGATGATTAGGAGAAAGGTTGATATTCTGTGCATCCAAGAGAGCAGGTGGAAAGGTAGTAAGGCTAGAAGTTTAGGAGCGGGTTTAAATTATTCTACCACGGATTAGATGGGAAGAGAAATGGAGTAGGGGTTATTTTAAAGGAAGAGCTAGCTAAGAATGTCTTGGAGGTGAAAAGAGTATCAGATTGAGTGATGAGACTAAAATTTGAAATTGAAGGTGTTATGTGTTATGTGGTTAGCGGCTATGCCCCACAGGTAGGATGTGACCTAGAGTTGAAAGAGAAATTCTGGATGGAACTACATGACTTATTTCCAGAAGAGGGAGGAACATATAGTGACCTACAAGAGCGGAGGTAGAAGCACGCAGGTGGATTATATTTTGTGCAGGCGATGTAATCTGAAGGAGATTACTGAAAGTAGTGGTAGGGGAGAGTGTAGCTCGACAGCATAGGATGGTGGTGTGTAGGATGACTCTGGTGGTGGGTACGAAGATTAAGAAGACAAAGGTAGAGCAGAGAACCAAGTGGTGGAAGCTGAGAAAGGAAGAATGTTGTGCGGCCTTTCAGAAAGAGGTGAGACAGGCTCTCGATGGACAGCAGAAGCTCCCGGAAGACTGGACAACGACAGCCAAGGTAATCAGAGAGACGGGCAGGAGAGTACTTGGTGTGTCTTTTGGTAGGAAAGGGGAGAAGGAGACTTGGTGGTGGAACCCCAAAATACAGGGAGTCATACAAGGAAAGAGATTAGCGAAGAAGAAGTCGGACACTGAGAGGACTGAGGAGAGGTGAAAGGAGCACATCGAGATGCGACCTAGGGCAAAGGTAGAGGTGGCAAAGGCTAACCAAGAGGCATATGAAGACATGTACACCAGGTTGGACACAAAAGAAGGAGAAAAGGATCTCTACAGGTTGGCCAGACAGAGAGATAGAGATGGGAAGGATGTGCAGCAGGTAAGGATGATTAAGGATAGAGATGGAAATGTGTTGACTGGTGCCAGTAGTGTGCTAAATAGATGGAAAGGATACTTTAAGGAGTTGATGAATGAAGAAAATGAGAGCGAAGGAAGAGTTGAAGAGGGAAGTGGGAAGGACCAGGAAGTGGCAATGATTACTAAGGGGGAAGTCAGAAAGGCACTACAAAGGATGAAAAATGGAAAGGCAGTTGGTCCTGAAGACATACCGGTAGAGGTATGGAAGCAATTTAGAGAGATGGCTGTGGAGTTTTTGACCAACTTATTCAACAGAATACTCGCGGGCGAAAAGATGCCTGAAGTATGGAGGAAAAGTGTGCTCGTTCCCATTTTGAAGAACAAAGGGAACTTGCAGAGCTGTGGCAACCATAGAGGAATAAAGTTGTTGAGCCACACAATGAAGTTATGGGAAAGAGTAGTGGAGGCTAGACTCAGGACAGAAGTAAGTATCTGCGAGCAACAGTATGGTTTCATGCCAAGAAAGAGTACCACAGATGCATTATTTGCCTTGAGGATGCTCGTGGAAAAGTACAGAGAAGGTCAGAAGGAGCTACATTGTGTCTTTGTGGATCTCGAGAAAGCCTATGACAGAGTACCAAGAGAAGAGCTGTGGTACTGCATGCGTAAGTCTGGTGTGGCAGAGAAGTATGTTAAAATAGTACAGGACATGTATGATGGCAGCAGAACAATGGTGAGGGGTGCCTTAGGTGTGACAGAAGAATTTAAGGTGGAGGTGGGACTGCATCAGGGATCAGCTTCCTTCCCTACCTGTTTGCAGTGGTAATGGATAGACTGACAGATGATGTTAGACTGGAATCCCCTTATACCATGATGTTCGCAGATGATGTGATATGCAGTGAAAGCAGGGAGCATGCAGAGGAACAATTAGAAAGATGGAGACATGCACTGGATTAGATTAGCCGAAGTAAAACATAATATATGTGCGTTGACATGATGATTAGGAGAAAGGTTGATATACTGTGCATCCAAGAGAGCAGGTGTAAAGGTAGTAAGGCTAGAAGTTTAGGAGTAGGGTTTAAATTATTCTACCACGGAGTTGATGGGAAGAGAAATGGAGTAGGGGTTATTTTAAAGGAAAAGCTGGCTAAGAATGTCTTGGAGGTGAAAAGAGTATCAGATCGAGTGATGAGACTAAAATTTTAAATTGAGGGTGTTATTTATAATGTGCTTTGCGGCTATGCCCCACAGGGAAGATGTGACCTAGAGTTCAAAGGGAAATTCTGGAAGGAACTAGATGAAGTAATTCTGAGCATCCCAGACAGCGAGAGAGTTGTGATTGGTGCAGATTGTAATGGACATATTGGTAAAGGAAACAGGGGCGTCAGAAAGAAGTGATGGGTAAGTACGGCATCCAGGAAAGGAACTTTGAGGGACAGATGGTGGTGGACTTTGCAAAAAGGATGGAGATAGCTGTAATGAACACTTATTTCCAGAAGAGGGAGGAACAAATCGTGACCTACAAGAGCGGAGGTAGAAGCACGCAGGTGGATTATATTTTATGCAGACTATGTAATATGAAGGAGGTTACTGACTGTAAGGTAGTGGTAGGGGAGAGTGTATCTTGACAACATAGGATGGTGGTGTGTAGGATGACTCTGGTGGTGGGTAGGAAGATTAAGAAGACAAAGGTAGAGCAGAGAACCATGTGGTGGAAGCTGAGAAAGGAAGAATGTGCGGCCTTTCGGAAAGAGGTGAGACAGGCTCTCGATGGACAGCAGAAGCTCCCGGAAGACTGGACTACGACAGCCAAGGTAATCAGTGAGACAGGCAGCAGAGAACTTGGTGTGTCTTTTGGTAGAAAAGGGGAGAAGACTTGGTGGTGGAACCCCAAAATAAAGGGAGTCATACAAATAAAGAGATTAGCGAAGAAGAAGTGGGACACTGAGAGGACTGAGGAGAGGCGAAAGGAGTACATCGAGATGCGACGTAGGGCAAAGGTAGAGGTGGCAAAGGCTAAACAAGAGGCATATGAAGACATGTACACCAGGTTGGACACGAAAGAAGGTGAAAAGGATCTCTACAGGTTGGCCAGACGGGGATAGAGATGGGAAGGATGTGCAGCAGGTAAGGGTGATTAAGGATAGAGATGGAAATGTGTTGACTGGTGCCAGTCGTGTGCTAAATAGATGGAAAGAATACTTTGAGAAGTTGATGAATGAGAAGAAAGAAAATGAGTGAGAAGGAAGAGTTTAAGAGGGAAGTGTGAAGGACCAGGAAGTGGCAATGATTAGTAAGGGGGAAGTCAGAAAGGCACTACAGAGGATGAAAAATGGAAAGGCAGTTGGTCCTGATGACATACCAGTGGAGGTATGGAAGCAATGTGGAGAGATTGCTGTGGAGTAGGGTTAGGGTTAGAAGTAAAGTATCTGCGAGCAACAGTATGGTTTCATGCCTAGAAAGAAGTACCACAGATGCATTATTTGAGGATGCGAGTGGAAAAGTACAGAGAAGGTCAGAAGGAGCTATATTGTGTCTTTGTGGATTTAGAGAAAGCCTATGATAGAGTACAAAGAGAGGAACTGTGGTACTGCATGCGTAAGTCTGGTGTGGCAGAGAAGTATGTTAAAATAGTACAGGACATGTATGATGGCAGCAGAACAATGGTGAGGTGTGCCTTAGATGTGACAGAAGAATTTAAGGTGGAGGTGGGACTGCATCAGGGATCAGCTCTGAGCCCCTTCCTGTTTGCAGTGGTAATGGATAGACTGACAGATGATGTTAGACTGGAATCCCCTTATACCATGATGTTCGCAGATGATGTGATATGCAGTGAAAGCAGGGAGCATGCAGGGGAACAATTAGAAAGATGGATACATGCACTGGATTAGATTAGCCGAAGTAAAACATAATATATGTCGTGAATGAGAAAGGTGGAAGGGGAAGAGTGAGGCTACAGGGAGAAGAGATAGCGAGGGTGGAGGACTTCAAATATTTAGGGTCAACAATCCAGAGCAATGGTGAGTGTGGTAAGGAAGTGAAGAAACGGGTCCAAGCAGGTTGGAACAGCTGGCGGAAGGTGTCTGGTGTGTTATGTGACAGAAGAGTCTCTGCTAGGATGAAGGGCATGAGGCCGGCCATGATGTATGGATTAGAGACGGTGGCACTGAAGAAACAACACGAAGCAGAACTGGAGGTAGCAGAAATGAAGATGTTGAGGTTCTCCGAAGTGAGCAGGTTGGATAGTATTACAAATGAGCACATTAGAGGGACAGCCAAAGTTGGATGTTTTGGAGACAAGATTCGAGAGAGCAGATTTAGATGGTTTGGACATGTTCAGAGATTAGAGAGTGAGTATATTGGTGAAAGGGTGCTGAGGATGGAGCTGCCAGGCAAAAGAGCGAGAGGAAGACCAAAGAGAAGGTTTATGGATGTGGTGAGGGAAGACATGAGGGCAGTTGGGGTTAGAGAAGAAGATGCAGAAGATAGGCTAAAAAGGAAAAAGATGACACGCTGTGGCGACCCCTAACGGGACAAGCCAAAAGGAAAAGAAGATTGTACATTGGTAGAAGGGTTTTCCTGATTTTTTTTTTTTTTTTCTTAGGTCAATTTTGTGGCTGCGCATTATACTTCAGGACATATTATACTCGAGAAATTACGGTCTCTCTCACAGTGGACATGCACCTACGACGAAAATTTCAGACTCCTCCGTGATTTCTTAGTGGGAGAGTTTGCAATATAGCAGGGTGTTCAAATACTTAGTTTCACACCTGCCATATAAAAACGAAGTCTAAACCTATCTTGTGTTTATCTTACTGGATAGTGGAATGGGATTCTGTGAGGCCAATAAATCAACAATAGTTGAAAAAACCCATTACTCTGAAATAGCAGTAGTTAAAAAAAAAGTGGAAATGTGATGAGGCAGTTAAATATTTTTATGATTCATTATGGCCCTCTGAAGGAAACCATAAACAAATGATATTGGCACCCTGGATTTACATCTACATGCTTATGTACCACCCGTGCCATCTATGAACACTTGTTAATGTGGTGGGAGTATTTATACTGTAAACCAACTTGGTAAACAGAAGATAAACAAAAGAGTAATTTTAAATCCTTGAAGTGAATAAATTGCAGTGCCTCCGATGAATAGGAAATGTAGACATTAAATATTTTAGTCTCATTAAAATTAAAAAAAATTGCTTATAAACTGTATTTGTTCTTAAAGCATCTGTTAGCCTTGAAAAGCATTTTTAAATTGTGTGCACAATTATTATTTATATTATTATTAATGTTCATCAATCCATTTTCTACTGCTTCTCCGGGTCGGGTCGCAGGAAGTAGCTTAAGCAGCGATACAGCGGACTTCTTTTCCCAGCCACTTCTTCCAGCTTTTCCGGAGGGATCCCAAGGCGTTCTCAGTCCCGCCGAGAGACAGTCTCTTCCGCGTGACCTGGGTTGTCCCCGGGATTTCTTTCCTGTGGAACATGCCCCCATAATACCTCACCAGGGAGGCATCCGTGAGGCATCTGGATCAGATGTCCCAGCCACCTCATCTGGCTCCTCTCAATGGGGAGGAGCACCGGCTCGACACTGAGCCTCTCCCGGATGACCGAGATTCTCCCCCTATCTGTAAGGGAGAGCCTGGACACCCTGCGGAGGAAACTCATTTCGGCCGCTTGTATCCAGGATCTTGTTTTTTTGGTCACAACCCACAGCTCATGCCCATAGGTGAGGGAACGTAGATTGACTGGTAAATTGAGCACTTTGCCATTCGACTTAGTTTCCACTTTACCACAACGGACTGATACAAAGGCCGCATTATTATGACTATTATTATTATTACATCTACTACTATTATTATCATTATCGTAAAAGTAACTTTAAAAAAAAAGACAATTTATTTAAGTCAAATGCAAGAATAAACATTTTAGTAGAACAAAATCACACAAAACTGTATAATTAAAACTCTTTATTTTTTAATTGTATTTAAATATGAATACTTTGGATAAAAGACAAAAAAAAAGGCACGCATTGTCAACCTGCCACATTACAAATTGTGATTTTCATTTTTCTTTACTGCACAAAAAAATTCCAATTGGAGAAAAAGCTCACTATGAATCAGCTTCCAAATATTAGTCCAAACAAACTACGATGCTCTGCATCAAATTTTCATATTTGAATTAGAATTGCTTCTTTTGCATAATGTTGCTTCCCTACTTTGAGGCAAACTGGACATTCATTGGACTGGCCTTTTTAGAACAGTACAAAATATTAAACTACATCCACCACTACCTACCTACCGAAATGGACGTGAAAGGTGCGTCAAATTAAAGAAACCAAAAGATTTACATGTACAAGTTAGGTCGTCGTCTTCTTTTCCTTTCGGCTTGTCCCGTTAGGTGTCTCCACAGCGCGTCATTTTCCATGTAAGCCGATCTCCTGCATCTTCCTCTCTTACACCAATTGCCCTCATGTCTTCCCTCACAATATCCATCAACCTTATTTTTGGTCTTCCTCTTGCTCTTTTTCCTGGCAGCTCCATCCTCAGCATCCTTCTACCAATATACTCACTGGCTTGCATTTGGACATATTCAAACCATCAAAGTCTGCTCTCTCAAACCTTGTCTCCGAAACATCTAACTTTGGCTGTCCCTCTAATGAGCTATTTTCTAATCCTATCAACTTGCTCACTCCTAGAAAGAACCTCAAATGCCACCTCCAGCTGAACTTCCTGTTGTCTCTTTAGTGTTACCGTATCTTCATTTCTGCCACCTCCAGCTCTACTTCTTGTTCTTGTGTTACCGTCTCTAATCTGTACATCATGGCTGGCGTCACCAGTGTTTTATAAACTCTTCTGTTCATCCTAGCAGAGACTTTTTGTGTCACATAACACAAAATAGACTTTCCGGCAGTTGATCCAACCTGCTTGGACCCGTTTCTTCACTTGCTTACCACACTCACCATTGTTCCGCATTGTTGATCCCAAGAATTTGAAGTCATACAGTCTTGCTTTCTTCTCCCTGTAGCCTGACTCTTCCCTCTCCACCCCTCTCATTCACACACATATATTCTGTTTTACTTGGGTGAATCTTCATTGCTCTCCTTTCCAATTGTTCTTCCACCTGCTCCCTGCTTTCACTGAAGATCACAGTTATCTGCCAACATCATTGTCCAAGGGGATTTCAGTCTAACCTCATCGCTCATCTACTATCCATTACCACAGCAAACAGGAAGGGGCTCAGAGCTCTACCTAAAGTCCTCCCATCACACCTACTGAACGCCTCACCACTGTTCTGCTGCCCTCATACATGTCCTGTACTATTCTAACATTATTCTGCCTCACCAGACTGATGCATGCAGTACCACAGTTCTTCTCTTGGTACTCTGTCATCGGCTTTGTCTAGATCCATAAAGACACAATGTAGCTCCTTCTGACCTCTCTACTTTTCCACTAGTATTCTCAAGGCAAACAATGCATCTGTAGTACTTTTTCTAGGCATGAAACCATACTGTTGCTCGCAGATACTTACTTCTGTGCTGAGTCTAGCCTCCACTACTCTTTCCCATCATTCATTGTGTGGCTCATCAACTTTATTCCTTTATAGTTGCTACAGTTCTGCAAATCACCTTTGTTCTTGAGAAATGGGAACTAGCACACTTTTCCCCCATTCTTCAGGGATCTTCTCACCCGCGAGTATTCAATTAAGGAAGTTGGTCAAAAACTCCACAGCAACCCCTGCATTACAATCTGCAGCCATCACAACTCTCTGTGTATCAGGGATGCTCTGAACTACTTCATCTAGTTCTTTTCAAATTTCTCTTTCATTTCTAGGTTACATCCCACCTGTGGGGCATAGTCGCTAAGTATTTTTATACAGAACACCCTCAATTTCGAGTTTCTGCCTCAGCACTCGATCCCCTTACTCCTTTCACCAGACATTCTTTGCCAACTCTTTATTTAAAATAACGCCTACTCCAGTCATCTTCACGGAGTACCATGGTAAAATAATTTAAACCTTGGAACCTAAAGTTCTTGCTTTACTGAACTTTCCACCTGCTCTCTTGGAAGCACAATATATCAACCTCTCTCCTAATCATCATGACAACCAACTCAGTTGCTTTTCCTGTCAAGGTCCCAACATTCAAAGGCCCTGCACTCAGTTGTTGACTCTGTGCTTTCATCTTCTCTTTCTGCTGAAGAATCAGTTTTTCTCCTCTTCTTTGTCTTTGACCCACAGTAGCTAAATTTCCACTGAGGCCCTCCTGGTTAGCAGTGCCAGGAGCAGACGTTGTTAACCTGGGCCACAGCTGATATGGTATGGGATTATTTAGCTAAACACTCATATTTGGTAAAGTTTGGCAAAGCAACCCTCTGTATTTATCCACGGCTTGGGACCATCATACAGATTGCACTGGCTTGTGGCCCAATAGGGCTGCATTCGACATTTCTCCAGGGTCATGATCCAAATCATACAGCCAAGGAAAAGCTCAACTGGTTTCAAATAAATAAATAAAGCTGGTAATGGTTCAGCCAATTACTTGATTTGAATCCAATTGAAAAGCTGAAACTGAAACACAAGGTCCATAAAAAAAGTCCACAAAACCTTTGAGATTTGAAGTCTGCTTGTGTAGAGGAAGGGGACAAAATCACACGGGCAATGCATTCAACTAGTTTCTCAACTACCAAGCATAAAGCTTTAAACACGATCGCGGCATTGGTGCCTCGGAAGCGAGACACCATTTGAATTAATGGACACCCTTTTATGAGATTCTGTGTTGCAGGAGTTTGGGTTACTAAGGCATTAAGTTACGTCGCGTGATTTGGCAGACTGAGAAGTGCATGATTGCAGTTTACCAGTTGACGACGCACACGCCAGTGGTTAATATGCAAGCCAATGTTTGTTTCCTAAAAGCAACAACAATAGAGGATTGCGAAGCCTTAGAACGCATTCTAGCCTATAAGTATAAAGTGGATTTTAAGAGCTTACACAGCAAGTCGGTAGAACACAGTGTCCCATCACATAGCCAGATCATGTTTGGCGGACGGAACATCCATGAGTGGGAAATTCGAGGACAACCCGACGCTTGTGTTTTTGGGTCAGAGACACAAAGAACAGAACCCCAACTGGCAACATCTAATGACAATCATGTCCTCCCACAAGGAGAGGAATTACACCTTACATCTGTAAATGACCAAATGAGGTCATAAGCCATAAGAGGCTTATGTGTTTGACTAAACAAAAATGGCAACCCTCATAGGAGCCAAGGTTTTTTATTCTCAAAATACCGAGCCGTGACAGACGGTTTATTGTTTATGTAAATATGCATTGTTCTCAAATGAGTCAACTTGGCATTATGAATACTTGACAATTTGAGATTTAGAAGAATAATTCCTACTTCGAATGAAAGGATCGCAATACATGCGTGTATTTCGTTGGGCACCATCCATCCCATTTAATTGCTGAAATCACACACACTTTTTCTTTTTCCTAGTTTACCTCATTCAAACACTCATAATTACAAATGTTACAGTACTTACGCAGCCCATCAAGTATTTTATAATGACAGCGTCCACAACCGCTGCTTTAGTTCACAACACAGTCTGAGAAACATAGAGCTCAAGGAGCCAGCCTCTCGCAACCTACCGACGACAGGAGGGGTGGGGTATGGGGGTTGATGTTGCTCCCAATGTTATGTTATTAATGTTATGTGATATATTATACTATAGATTAAAATATATGTATATTTAAAATACAGAATTAGCTTTTTGTGCACTGTATTGTCTGTGCTTTCATCCTGGATCAGGCTGTGCCTAGGTGGAATTTTAAAATTACACACCATCTCATCCTGCACTTTCTACTTTGGCTGGCTTCAGACCAGACCTTTCCCACTCAAAAAGAGAAAATCTAATCCAGTTTAACCCCTTTTTCTTATATTATTCACATACTTTGACGGTCATTGTATCTTAAAACAACAGCATTTCTTTTTTAACTTTCTCCATTAATATCTAAAGTAAACAAAACCAGCATGTCTCGCTCATCTTTGCTCTTATCTGCCTTTAAGATGCCCGTGGAAAAGTAAAGAGAAGGTCAGAAGTAGTGACATTGTGTCTTTGTAGACCTACAGAAAGCCTATAACAGAGTACCAAGAGAGGAACTGTGGTACTGCATATGCAAGTGTATGAGGGCAGCAGAACAGTGGGGAGATGTGCCGTAGGTGTGTCAGAAGAATTCAAGGTGGAGGTGGGACTGCATCAGGGATCCGCACTGAGCCCCTACCTGTTTGCAGTAGTAATGGATAGGCTGACAGATGAGGTTAGACTGGATTCCCCTTGGACCAGGATGTTCGCAGAGGATATTGTGATATGCAGGGAGCAGGTGGAGTAACAATTACAAAGACGGAAGTACGCACTGGAAAGGAGAGGAATGAAGATTAGCCGTATATGCAGCCAATATATGTGCTTGGATGAGTGGGGTGAAGGGTGAAGAGTGAGGATGCAGGGAGATGAGATAGCGAGGGTGGACGACTTCAAATACCAGGGGTCAACAATCCAGAGCAATGGTTAGTGTGGTAAGAATGTGAAGAAACGAGCAGGTTGGAACAGCTGGCGGAAGGTTTCTGGTGTGTTATGTGACAGAAGTCTCTGCTAGGATGAAGGGCAAAGTTTATAAAACAGTGTGAGGTCGGCCAAGATGTACGGATTAGAGACAGTGGCACTGAAGAGACAACAGGAAGCAGTACTGGATGTGGTAGAAATGAACATGTTGAGGTTCTCGCTCGGAGTAAGGAGGTTGAATAGGATTCAAAATGAGCTGATTAGAGGGACAGCCAAAGTTGGATGGTTTGGAGACAAGGTTCGAGAGAGCAGACTTTGATTGTTTGGACATGTCCAGATGCAAGAGAGTGACTGAGTATTGGTAGAAGGGTGGTGAGGATGGAGCTGCCAGGCAAAAGAGCAAAGAGAAGGTTGATGGATTTTGTGAGGGAAGATATGAGGGCAGTTGGTGTTGGAGCGGACAATGCAGGAGACAGGCGAAGATGGAAACAGATGACACGCTGTGGGGACTCCTAACGGGGCAAGCCAATTGTAAAGAAGAAGAAGATGCTTTGTTAAACACCTGGCACACATTATCAACTTTTCTTTTCTTTCACACTGCCGCAAATGGGTTCTGATATGACCAACAGAAGAAGAGCAATAATTGGAATTTGCTCGCTCTCATTCTTCCGGGGCCCGGGCTCTGCAAATTCAAATCACTGCACTTCCTGCGCCACCTGGTATTGAAATGCCTGACCTTACTAGTCAAAATGAAATGCAATCATTCACATCAAACCTTAATACTGTACCAATCTTTGGCAGGCCAAATTAAAAAGAACAACGGGCCTGATGTGGCCCATAATCTGTAGTTTTCCCACCTCTAGAATAGAGGCACAAATTGGCAACGTAATCCCTCGGTAAACGGCGTTTGCAAATTATGGCCTGAGGGTTTATCATGCAACCTTAAAGGTGTTCCTGCCCAAAAGCAGTGATCGGATAGCACAAACCTTTTTACGCCATTAAGCTTTGCGTAGAAAATATCTTTGATCGACAGGACTGCTGTGTGTGAGTTGTCAATATGTTAGAGTTAAATGAATCAGCGTGACTAAATTTTGAAATTTAACCCATTCATTTTTGGGGGATAAATAAATGAAATTTATTCGGCACGGTGGAACACCTGTAGAGCGTTGGCCTCACAGTTCTCAGGACCAGGGTTCAAGCCCAGCCCTGCCTGTGTGGAGTTTGCATGTTCTCCCCGTGCCTGCGTGGGTTTTTTCTGTGCTTTCTGGTTTCCTCCCATATCCCCAAAACATGCATTAATTGGCGACTCAAAATTACCCCTAGGTGTGATTGTGAGTGCGACTTTGTCTCTATGTACCCTGTGATTGGCTGGCAACCAGTCTAGGGTGTACCTTGTTCCGCAGTTATGATAGCCAGGTTAGGCTCCAACATTCCCACGAAACTTGTGAGGATAAGCAGCGCAAAAAAAGAATGGATGGATAGATAAGAACAGATTCTGTACTGTGATGAGTTTGGAAACTAGTTTGAAATTCGTCAAATTGTCTATTTAAGGTCAAGAAATTGATCAAAAATAACTCAACAATCTTGCCTGTGAAAGGGAGATTTGAGCTCTGTCTTTAGCATGCTAACATGGAAGCGTACAGCTTAACAGCAGCTACTTTCAGAGTTTAGCCTCACTGAAGTGAGTGATTTGCTGCAAATAAGCTAGCACAGACTCCACAATAGTTTTGAAAAAGTCAGTTGGACTTGAGTCAAGACGACTTGTTGATGGTTTCAGCTGCTGAATCGTTTTCTATATTTTTTGGGTCGGGGAGGGTTAATTGTATAAAATTCTGACATGGTATTTGAGTTTTCCCCCGAGGTCCTTCAGATGTAGTGTCATTTTATCATTTTGATGGGTTGTATTTTGTTCACGAAAATAAGCAAATTCATTGCATTTTTCACTCTTGATCATTTCTGAAAAGTGGTGGTCTCGCCCTGACTAAACTTAGAAAGACTTTGTGTTTATTGTCAATTTGGAGTTGATTTTTCCCCACTTCCGTTCTCCTTTCCTACATTTTTATTTAGAGCTCATGACCATCATTGTGCTCCTTCATTGGTGTTCTAGGTCGCTTTAAGATTGTCTTAAGTTTTCACAGCAGTGACAGCATTAATGCCATTTAGTTTAAAACATGGGTGCCAACACTTTTTTGTCCCAAGATCTACTTTTGAAGCAGCCAGCCTCTTGCAATCTAGCGGTGGGAGGGTGCTGCTGACTATTATCGCTGTGATGTGCATTGCAGCAACTGCCATGGAGAAATCAAGAGACACAACAGTCAGTCAGAGCCAGCTTGCTAGAATTTCCCTTTATGTATACATGTGCATTGACATGCCAGAAGAGGCCGGGATTGGTCAAATCGAATTTCAATCAATCTACCTGCGCTATCAACTTATTGGCCACACCTGAATCAACCGAGGAGATGGATGATATTCTGATGGTTTTTATTTTTTATTTTTTGAGGGGTTGGGACACAAGGTCACACCATCAACCAAAACTGCCTTGGCAATTGATGCATTGGACACCCTTTGTTTTGAAAGATGCACTGGAAAGGAGAGGGAAAACGTTTAGCCAAAGTAAAACAATACATGTGCAAGAATGAGAGGGAGGGGTGAAGCTTCAGGATCTCGGGAACACGAGACATGAAGATGACAAGCCGCAGTTTGGCTCTCGGCCCAAGTTCCCACTGGAACAGAAGGACAAGAAGACTGCATATTTGTTCTGGCACTCCTACGTGAAGTGGGCTGCCAGCAAGAATATCAAAGAAAAGACTGGTCAGTGTGGCTAGCATGGCGGCACTGAATTAATTCATCGCCACCCCAGACGGACTCCACAGTCCGGGAATTCTCTTACCCACTTGAATGGGACAAGGCTCTTTCTAAGGTTCTCTCTCTGGAGTTCTCTTTTCTTTCTCACTTGATGCTCCCGTCTTGGCTGGTGTTCTGTGTTTGCCCAGACCTTCCCGATCAAGCTGCACGGTCTCACTCTCACCAAGGTGATGCGGACTCAAGAGCAGCCTTGACAGCAGAGCATACTAGCATACTTGCCCGCACTTGAAGCAGACATAAACGGCACAACGCACCCACTCTGAACCTCCTGTGAGCACCTGTTCTCTTGGGCTGAGCCCGGAAGCTCAATTTGCCTGACTTGACCTTGGTCAATGCTTGTAAATGCAACATTGCAGCCTCCTACGAGCGACCGACGACCGGGGGTTGGTGATGATGCTCCCAAAACTGTTTTAAGGTTAATGTTATGTTACCTCCTATATTTAAAATACAGAATTAGCTTTTTATGCACTGTATTATCTGTGCTTTCATCCTGGATCAGGTTGTGCCAAGGTGGAATTTTAAAATTACACACCATCTCATCCTCCACTTTCTGCTTTGGCTTCAGTTTAACGACTTTTTCTTCGATTATTCACATAATCCAACAGTCATTCCATCTTAAAACGACAGCATTTCTTTTTTAACGTTCTCCATTAATATCAAAACTAAACATGTCGAGCTCATCTGATGGGCTGCGTAAGTACTGTAACATTTGTAATTATGAGTGTACGTCTTTAGGAGCTGGGGTGTCGAGGGGCGTTATAAGGTGCAGTAGGAAACAGAGTGTGTGGCGGTGCAGCGGTTGTTATTGGAGAATGTTCCATGTGCTGCCTAAAGAAACCAGTGGCATACTCTTAATTTTTTTTTACAGTACGCATGTGAAATGTGCCATTGAATGTAACAACCAGTTACCTCTCTCATTGAATCACATTGCAAAAGGGCACAAACTGAATAGCTGTATGTTATAATTTCAATTTGCAATGGATTTTTTTTTGTTGCATGCAACACAGAATATCTGCGAAGAGACTGCATCAGTGGTGCACAATTGCATCCGCGCGAAGTTTAGAGGGAACATTTTTTTTGGCACGCCGTCCCGCGATCGCCGCATTGAGCTCCGCTGTTTTGTTCCCAAAGACAAGGACATGGACTTGTGGGAACGTGACATCAAGGTACAACGATTTGGTGAAGGACCAGACCACACGTGTGGCAATATATCTTGACCGAATTCAGTGCAACAAGAACCAGGTCCGGGCGACTGCTTAGAGGAGCAGGTGCAGACCGGGTCAAGGAAGGACACGCCTATGACAGTGTCTTCACAACATTTACTCAATTTAGATTTTAGAATCCCATTTTCTTTTTCCACTGCACCGCCGGACTGGGCTGGTAACTACAATATGTTTTGAGGTCAAATTTTAGTCCATCTGAAAGCTGAGTCATTACCTCATTTACAAAGTGCTTCCTGTTGTCAGAAGAAAGTTTTTCAGGAATTCCCCATCTGGGAATAATTTCAGTCAACTTTTGCCACGGCAGAATGGTGGATCAGCTGGTAAAGCCTTGGTCTCACCGTTCTGAGGACCTGGGTTCGATCCCGGCCCTACACACAGCTGGGATGGGTCCAGCGCTCCCCGCGACCCTCGTGAGGATAAGTGGCAAAGAAAATGAATGGCTGGATGGAACTTTTGCCACTGAAGACGCTGACGCATACTTCGCTCGAATTACTTAAATCCATTTTGAAAACATGTTGACCATAACTAGACAGTGTTTCTGGTCTCCAGAAGGTGTTAATTCTAAGTCCATCATCATATGGTGGAATGGCCACGTAGGTGGTAGATGTGCCGCCTGTTGTGTGAGTTGGCGTGGTTTACCAGAAGTGAAGCAAGCACATGTGAGGCAAGATTTACAAAATACGCCTGTGAATGCAGAAAACCCTTTTGTTAACCCATGACATTGCACCACAGAAACCATCCCCCCTTTTGAAACATGGTCCAACTCATGCGTCATTTTGACATAACAAAAGAAAAGGCGCCAAGGTAGACAAGGCTCGCTGTCGAGGCCCATTCAAATGCCATTCTTCAAAGTCAGCCCGCACGGTTGCCACACAGCACGTCCAGCAGGATAGTAAGTGAAGGTCAAGAAGAGAGAGTGAGCAGGCAGTGGAGAGGGAGGAGGTAAGGTGGAATGAAGGAAGAGGCTTGTGTGATGGAGCCTTGGCGGTGGTAACTGCATGTGCATGTCCTTCAGACAAGTCTGTGTGCAACGCACATTTACACACTGCTATAAGAGATGGGAGAAGGACAGCATTGAGGAGAACTGCAACCTTGTCGTTGTGAAGAATTGGTTTGCCATTAGATTTCAAAAATTTGTAGTAACCCCACAGGGCGTCAAAAGAATAGCGGGAGTGTGTAAATGGTGACGGAAACAGCAGTTCTCTGTGAGTGCCACCAACTCAACTGCTTGTGATGAGTAATGTGAAGGGAGTGGTGATGAAGCCACGACTCCAAAATCATCAATCCTGTGGTAGGAACCAGTATCAGGATCTCATGAAGTAAAGCAGTCTACATAAAAAAACAAATCTGGATTTTGCAAGGGCATATCAGAAAGGTCAACATGAGGTGTGCATAAGTGCTGTAATTCCGCTACGCAAGTGTGGCTCACCCTCATCAGGGAGTGGCATGAGAGTAGCGGGGTTGAGAGTTTTGCAATATTGTACTGATACATTAGGAAGGCCCAACAACGACGTGTTGTATCTGAGCCAACATGCAGCAGACAACTAATGAGCGTTGCTCTTGCAAGATAGAACTCACACAGTGGGGTACATACAGAGTAAGCGACGCGTACCCCACATAGTCACGTGTAGCAAGTACAGCCTGTTCACAGGCTGCAATGCACGAACGAACGCAGGAATACCTCGTGCTACTGGATCAAGTTGACGAGAGAAATACCCCATTGGACAGAGAAGGGCGCCGTGGCGCTTAAGCAACACCGATGTCATATTTCCGTGGCGTTCGTCTATAAACTGAACAAAGGGTTTGGATGAGTCCGGGATCCCAAGAGTAGGGCAGGATTGCAAGGCACACTTGAGGTGTTCAAAGGCACTAGTTGTCTCATGTGTCCATTTAACATGTGATGAAGAAGTCAGTGACCTGTCCAGATTGAGAGAATGCACGGCAGTCATAATCAGAATAATTCGAGATGAAATGTCTACAATAAGAGTACATTCCCAAAACCAGTTTCTTTGTGGAGGGTTTGGGTGTGTCAACAATTACCTACACTCGGGCTGGAGAATAAGGATGTGTCTTAGAAACTTAACCTCTTGTGATACAAACTGCAGTTTTGATAAGGATGCCTTGTGGCTTTCTGACGCAAGGTGTTTTGCCAAAGCAATCGTATCAGTCTCACACTGTTCTTTGATGGGAGCTGCAATCAAGAAATCATCAACATATTGTAGCAAAGCTGTGGCTGGTGTGAGTGTCAAAGGTTCAAGACTGCAGGCAAGTGCCTCGCAGAAGAGGGTGGGGCTCCATCTCAGCCCTTGGCACAAGCGTGTTGAAGTGTACTGTTTCCCTTTGAAAGTGAAAGCAAACCAAAATTGTGCATCTTTGTGAATTTGCACAGAAAAAAATACAAGAAAGGTCAGCAACTGAAAACCACTTTGCGTCACGTGGAATTTGCCTCAAAATGTTATCAGGGTTTGGCACACAAGGAGCCGCAGCATTTATTGCAGCATTAACAGCTTGTAAATCTTGAACAAAATGCTATTCGGTTGGCTGACCTTTTCATCAGTCACTGGTGTTGTCCCGACGTATTCCACCAGGAAACCTTGGATACAGTGTCACAGGAGGAGATACAGTCATTAATTTCTTTGCACCCTTTTCCTTTTTTCACTTTTCCCGTATCTAAATTCTATTGACTCTTCTCTTTCTTATTAGCTTCTGTCAACAATATTTCCAGACGTTCTGCATTTTTGTCAGTGTCTTCTAAATCTTCTGTCTTTTATAAATTACTTTTTTCCTCTTCCAACCTTCCTTTTAAATGATGCAACTGCCGGATACTGAAACTTACCGTGACTAGAAAAACATAGTCATTTACCCATTTGTGTACCCACGCTATAGATTTCTCCCCATATTTCCCCTCATATGGGTCATGATTGGTGATGTATGAACTGGTAAATCCCTGTTTTTGTTCTTATTACTGGTTTTGCTCTTCCCACCCCCCCTTCTTGAGAAGTGCTTTATCACAATATTTGAACGTCTTTAAAATTGTCAGAAACTTGAACCCCTAATTGTTGGGACTTGAATCCCTCACCGTCAGATCTTGAGGCACTGACTCCTCACTGAATATAAGCCCAGGAACTCTATCCCTCACTCACTCAATGAATTTAAACCTCAGGCCACGAACCCCACAGATTTTGCTGCCTCGAACCCCTCAATGAACTGTACTTGATGGTACAGACTCGAACCCTACCAAATGGAATGAGAGCAACTACCAATACACCTTAATACACAGAAGATTGTTCCCCCCAAAAATCAAGAAATAAATGATACAATTCTTTACCGTAATTCTTTGTTGTGGTTCGTTTGGAATCCTGAGGTGATGGTCGATCCAGGAAGGCAGCCGGTCAGTCCCCTGTCCGAATTCTTGGCGTAATGGCAGGACTATTGTTCTCGTCGCAGATGATCATTGGTCCGGAGATTCTCTGGCTTAGTGATCAATCCTGGAATCAGACTTCTGACACCATAAACAAGGAGACAACCTCATCTTTGTGGATTTTTATTGCAAAAAGACAGGAGTCTTTGCAAAGAGAGGAAAAGGTATTTATTACGAGTTGTCACTCCTTACTAAAGATCAGACTAAAAGTCCTTTCGTCATATTAGAGTGAGCTACAGAGAGAGGCAAAACAAGACAGTTACAGTATCTATGTCCAGCTCTATACACATTGTAGGAACAACATCACATGAGGAACAGCCTGACTGGGAGAACTACAAGCCACAACATGTCAAAACATGTTAAAGTTGAAGGTAGAACTAATATAGCTATTTGGTGTATATTAGGGTGTCCCAAAAAAATGTATTCACACTTTAAATGACATTTGTGAATTATTTTACATGTTAAAAATTATTCAATCAAGATCAAGTTTACCATTATTTAAAGTGTGTATACATTTTTGGGGGGGACACCCTGTATGTAAAACATAAATCTGCCAACACAGACGGTTGTTGATATGACAAGTGCTTTAAATGCCAAAGATGAACAGCCTGAATGCTGGACAGGTGGAGATTCAAATCATAACCTTGCAAAATGATCTTCACCTCAAAGACTACCAGGATGCACCAAACCATGTCTTGTTGATACAGCAGTGGACGCACAGGTGTGCATGTACAGCAGCTATGAATGTTGTAAGCCTGTTTGCTTCAATCTATCTCTGTGAATAAGCATTTTCTGACATGAACTTAATCAAGAACAAAGAATATGCCTCACTGATGCACATCTGAAAGTTACACACCAGGTTAGAATACACTGGTGAACAGCATGTAATATCAGTCTTCCCACTAACAGAGAAACAGACACCAGTCATTATCGATGGCAGCATACCAGTGCCATGGTAACTTTGAATTAAAATATTGAAGAATTGCGTTCTAAATAAATGTTCCCATTATGCTCGTCTCTACGTAGTTTGAGCTCTCGTTTTGATGGCGACCTGACACCATAGGAAAGCTGCTACAGATTGTAGCCAAATGAAGGGCGAGAGGCTGCGTTGCGAAACCAAAATTCTTGGGATTCAAAATATGTTTCCTCACAAATGCCAAGGATGGCACAGAGGGCAGGACATGCTGTGGGAGTAAGATGGGATGTTCATGATGCAATGCAGGAGGCACCGGAACTGGACCAAGTCATCAATGATGAGTTCCACAACGATGCACCAAAGGTAGCTACGATGGATCTTTTTCAGATTGGAGATGACTCAGATGCTTCTTTTGATGTCTTGACCAAGGATGTGTAATATAGTGGATAAACTGCACTATGCACAAACATTTTATGTACAAATATTTCATGCAAAAAAATGTTTAAATTAAACATTGTTAATGATTTTATTTAAGACTAATACGTGTTATCAACAGCATTAATAAAATGTTATGCCATCGTTGAGCATTTATTTTAGTTGGTTGAGGGATTCTGTTCTGACAATTACAATTACATTGTGGCTTGTCCCGAGATATGTATTACCGCTGCATCAGTACATGCACAAAGATTATTATTAATGATTGTTGTACAGACAATTTTTTTGAAAACAAAATAAGTACAAACAATAAAAGCACAAACCTAGCAAAATAGAAATACAGATAATTACTAATATTTTGAGCATATGGATAGCAGCAAATTTGTGGTGTGCATTGTACATTGGTAGAAAGGTTTTAATTTTTTTTAGGTCAACATTGGGGGTGTGCATTCTACTTCGGGACGCATTATGCATAAGAAATTACGGTAATTGATAAACATGGTGGATCATACTGAAAAAGGGTAATTTTTCAGATTAAATGTTGTGATGTAAGTAAATTTAACCATTATTGAGAATAATAAAGTGCTGAATAATGACATCTGTTTCCCAACTTGTCATTGTTGATACTTATTGTTGGAAATCATTAAGGTGATTAGTGTCTCCACATATGTGCGTATCATTAATCATTATTACTCATGTATAACTATAGGTAAACTGAGCAAATTTGTTATTCAGGGAAGCCTATCAAACTGGTCGCCCTTTGTATGATTCAGTACCCATGAAGTAGCTCTCACTTTCAAAAATGTTGGTGATCCCCTTCTCTAATCGAATATAAAAATCTTCAGCTGTGGATGCAGGTGAAACAGGCATTACCACCACCAACTCCGGAATTGTCCTCAGACCAGTGCCATGTGTTGGAATACTCAGAGGACACATTTGCATGACTCCCCGACAGATGACATCACCCTGGCATTGTGGGCTGACAAATCCGTAATTTCTCAGACACTGTTTGACACCATACGACATATACACCCTGACTTTAGATTAACACTGAAAATCTTTCGCTTTCCTGTTCATACCCATATGCCGTCACTGCACTGGGCGCATGCGCCCTGAGCCTGCAATGGAATCATTGCTCGTTAACACTCTGCTTCCTAGTAGTCCTCAACTTGCCGCATAAAACCTATCTCGGTGCTGACGTACTTGTCCAACTGGCTGTTCAAGTTGACACGATTAACAATGTTTTGGGATCATGACCAAATAACTATGCCAGCCATGCTTGTCAACTGCTAAACCTCAAGTCTGGACAAATCATCCCAGAGGCTTATGAAGTCTTGATCGAAGATGAGGTGCTCGTAAAAGTGTCAACTGTGAACTTCCCAAACCCGCTGGTCACACACACTAACCAATTGATAACCGGGCAAACACACATTCTTTCAACCTTGGCCGTGCCAGTGGGACTTACCGAGGGGATAATATTATCAGACTGGACCTGGCTACAGACCAGCATCTGGTGATCCATAGGCTCAGTATAATCCCAGCTGCACCCAAAAGTAAGGACTCTAAAAAGGGTGGGTACTCTGAACTGCTGTTTGATGCGTAGCCACAAACATCAGTTAGGACCCGTTCCCCGACCCGAAGGCGGAGGGAGACTACCCTCTCATCCAACGGGGTAAACCCCAACATACCGTCGCCAAGCCAGTGGGCAATAAGTATATCCACACTTGCTCTGCGCCTCTCACCGTTGACAACTCCAGAGTGGAACAGACTCCAAACCCCTCCAATGACATTTAGTCGGAAATTCTTGGCCTCACGCACCAGCTCGGGCTCCTTCCTTGCACTCGACCCCTACGGCCCCTCTCACAGGTGGTGAGCCCATGAGAAGGGGGACCCATGTTACGCTTTTGGGCTGTGCTAGGCCGAGCCCCATGGGTGCAGGCCCGTGCAGGTATGTTCATCTGATGAAATTTTCAGGTCAATAGCACCTTTGGAAATATATTTAGTGAGAAAAAAGGTGACGGTAAATACTTATTTCAGCCGCTGTATCCACATATTGATACTTGATGACTGAAACAAAATAACTTATTTGTCTCTTCTCATCTATCCTAGCAACGTGACAACCAGAAGCTTCAGACACTTCTGAAGAAGCATGGCATTGACATCTGATTGCTGGTTTTAATTTGAATTATTATTCAACTTTCTGTATTTTTTTTTGTATGAGTAAATATATGGAACATTTCTGAATTGTTTGGTTTGGTCTTTTATATTATAAAACCATTTTACTTTACTAACTCTATTAAAGCTGTTTTGCTTGATCCAACCAATATTTTGTCATGCATTGTAATTACAATGACCATTTTGGTGAGATGACGTTTACTGTCTATTTGAAGTTGCTGAATCAAACAAATGGAAAGAAGAAGTCAGTTGGCAGATGTGCTTTGATGGTTGGCGTAGCTCTGTAACCAGGACGAGGAGCAGATGCAATTTCTTTGAAGCTCACTGAACTCCAAATTGACACATAACCGCCTCTGTTCAGACTAGCCTAAGAAAGAGAGAAAGAAGAAAAGAACGTGAGAATGCATGCCATCCATCCATCCATCATCCATCCATCATCCATCCATCCATGTATTTTCTACCGCTTTTCTGGGTCAGGTTGCGGGGGAAGTAGCTGCAGCAGGGATACTCAGACTCCACTTTCCCCAGCCACTTCTTCCAGCTCTTCCGGAGGGATCCTGAGGCGTTCCCAAGCCAGCCGAGAGACAGAGTCTCTCCAGCGTGTCCTGGGTCATCCTCAGGGTCTCTTTCTGGTGGGACATGCCCGGAACACTTCACAAGGGAGGCGTCCAGGAAGCATTTGAATCATATCACCCAGCCACCTCACCTGGCTCCTCTCATTGCAGAGGAGCAGCGGCTCGACACTGAGCCCCTCCCAGATGGCCGAGCTTCTCACCAGATCTCTAAGACAGAGCTCAGACACCCTGAGAAGGAAACTCATTTCGGCCGCTTGTATTCGGGATCTTGTTCTTTCGGTCACAACCCACAGCTCATTCCCATAGGTGAGGGTAGGACTATAGATCGACTCGTAAATTGAGAGCTTCGTCTTTCGACTTGACTCTCTTTTTACCACAACGGACTGAATGGAAGTCCGCATCACTGCAGAAGCTGCACTGATCCGTCTGTTGATCTCCCGCTCCATTCTTCCCACACTTGTGAACAAGACCCCAAGATACTTGAACTCCTCCATTTTGGGGAAGGATCTCATCCCTGACCTGGAGAAGGCACGCCTCCTTTTTCCGACTGAGGACTGTAGTCTCGGATTTGGAGGTGCTGATTCATCCCAGCCGCTTCACACTCGGCTGCGAATCACTCCAGTGAGAGCTGGAGATCACGGGTTGATGAAGCCAACAGAATCACATCTGCAAAGAGCAGAGATGCGATGGTGAGGCCACCAAACCGGACACCCTCTACGCCTCGGCTGGGCCTAGAAATTCTGTCCATAAAAGCTATGAACAAAATCGGTGACAAAGGGCAGCCTTGGCGGAGTCCAACTCCCACCGGAAACGAGTCCGACTTATTGCTGGAAATGCGGACCAAACTCTGACAGCACTTGTACAGGGACAGAACAGTTCGTATCAGGGGATTCGGTACCCCATACTCCTGAAGAACCACCCACAGGACTCTCCGATGGATACGTTCGAATGCCTTCTCCAAGTCCACAAAACACATGTAGACTGGTTGGGCGAACTCCCATGCACCCTCAAGGATCCTGCCAAGGGTGTAGAGCTGATCCACTGTTCCATGGCCAGGACGAAAACCACATTGCTCCTTCTGAATCCAAGACTCGACTTCCCGACAGACCCTCCTCTCTAGTACCCCTGAGT
Organism: Syngnathoides biaculeatus; assembly: GCF_019802595.1. NCBI lineage: Eukaryota > Metazoa > Chordata > Actinopteri > Syngnathiformes > Syngnathidae > Syngnathoides > Syngnathoides biaculeatus. The sequence continues at coordinate 8,554,105 of NC_084650.1, forward strand.
AGACCTTACCAGGGACGCTGAAGAGTGTGATCCCTTGATAGTTTGAGCACACCCTCTGGTCACTGTTCTTGAAAAGGGGGTTCACAACCCCAGTCTGCCAATCCAGAGGCACTGTAATCGCTGTCCGCCCGATGTTGCAGAGGCATGTCAACCAGGACAGCCCCACAACATCCAGAGCCTTTAGGAACTCCGGGCGAATCTCATCCATCCCCGGGGCCCTGCCACCAAGGAGCTTTTTAACCACCTTGGTGACCTCAACCCCAGAGATGGAAGAGCCCGCCTCAGAGCCCCCAGACTCAGCTTCCTCATGGGAGGGCATGTTGGTGGAATTGAGGAGGTCTTTGAAGTATTCTCCCCACTGACTCATAACATCCCGAATTGAGGTCAGCAACGCCCCGTCCCCACTATACCCTCAGACGCCGGACGGTGGACCAGAATTTCCTCGAAGCAGTCCTGAAATCGTTCTCCATGGCCTCACCGAGCTCCTCCCCTCCACTCCATGTTTTTGCCTCAGCGACCACCAAAGTTGCATTTCACTTGGCCAGCCAATACCTACCAACTGCCTCGGAAGTTCCACAGGCCAGAAATGCCTGATAGGACTCCCTCTTCAGCTTGACAGAGTCCCTCACTGTTGCTTTCCACCAACATGTTCGTGGCTTGCCGCCACGACAGGCACCGACCACCTTATGGCCACAGCTCCAGTCGGCGGCCTCAGCAATGGAGGCACGGAACATCGTCCACCCAGATTCAATGCACTCCGCCTCCTCTGGTATGTGAGCATAGTTCTTTTGGAGGTAGGAGTTGAAATTCCTTCTGACAGGGGAATCTGCCAACCGTTCAATACGTTTGAGCCTGCCACGTCGCACTGGCATCTTCCCCAACTATCCGAGCCAATTCACCACCAGGTGGTGATCAGTTGACAGCTCCGCCCCTCTCTTCACCCGAGTGTCCAAGACATGCGGTCTCAAGTCCGATGACACGACCACAAAGTCGATCATCGAACTGAACTGCAACCTAGGGTTTCCTGGTGCCAAGTAGACATGTGAACACCCTTATGCCTGAACTGTTTGTTATGGACAATCCGTGATGAGCACAAAAGTTCAATAACAGAATACCACTCGAGTTCTGATCGGGGGGGTTTTCTTCCCAATCACGCCCTTCCAGGTCTCACTGTCATTGCCCACGTGGGCATTTAAGCCTCCCAGCAGAATGATAGAGTCTTCAGAGGAAGCACTCTCCAGCACTCCTTCTAAGGACTCCAAAAAGGGTGGGTTCTCTGCACTGCTGTTTGGTGCATAAGCACAAACAAAAGTCAGGACCCATCTCCCGACTTGCAAGCAGAGGGAGGGTACCCTCTCATCCACTGGGGTAAACCCCAACGTACAGGGCCTGAGCCAGGGGGCAATATGTATACCCACACCTGCTCGGCGTCTCTCCTCGTGGGCAACTCCATAGTGGAACAGAGTCCAACCTCTCTCAAGAAAAGTGGTGCCAGAGGCCAAGTGGTGCATAGAGGCGAGTCCGACTATAACTAGTCGGAACTTTTCGACCTCACCCACCAATTCTGGCTCCTTCCCTGCCAAAGAGGTGACATTCCATGTCGCTTGAGCTAGTTTCTGTAGCCGGGGATCAGATTGCTAAGGTCCCCGCCTTTGGCCACCGCCCAGCTCACATTGCACCCAACCCCTGTGGCCCCTCTCACAGGTGATGAGCCCATGGGAAGGTGGACCCATGTTACCCTTTCGGGCTGTGCCCGGCCAAGCCCCATGGGTGCAGGCCCGGCCACCAGGCACTCTCCTTCAAGCCCCACCGCCAGAAGAAAGCATGCATATTTCGTTTTTTGGAGGGTTTTGATCTCAACTATCATGGTAAGTTTCTTCAGGCTTGTCCTGTTAGGGGACGCCACAGCGTGTCATCACAGATGAACGCTCCGATCATAAATTTACCTAAAAACATTTGAGCAATCCAACTGAGGTATTTGAGGTAGTTGACAGATTTCTCTCCTCACAAAATCTTGCTTCATGTGTTTCATGTACTACCAACTCCTTCATGGAGGTGAACGTGGTTAGAGTTCAAAACAAATAAATATATGTCCTGCTTTTTTATTTTGTCAATGCTTGGAGAGGCCTGTTTAAGTGTACAGTTTATTACCCTACATGTTCACTGTATGACCTACCAAATTAGTGGCAGTGTTTCGGATAACTTGCTCAACGCTCACAATCACAGCTTGGGGATTCCACAAGTGTCCATATTTGGTCCATTTAATTTGTAGGTGAAGTGACAATGGGATATTGCAAGCATGTGTGTCCTGCAAATGAAAATGCATGTCTTGTTATGCGTAATAAAAACACGCACATGCACACATGGAGCAGTGTTCAAACCAAAGTTTGTAAATTAAATGTTAATAGAATTAATACATTCCAGCCCCAGAACCAAGTCCCCTTTTTTTTGTTTGGCTGCTGTTACGGAAAGCACTGTTGTCAGTATTTGTGACTTTAGAGGGGTGATGTTATATGAACTGTTACTAAAACTGTCTGAATTAATAAATAACATACATGTGGAAATCAATGTCTCTGTATCAGATGCACATGGGAATTAGTAGCCAATTGCTTATATTATGCGCTCACAATTTTTTGGCCAATTCAGCATTCTTCTTGCACTATTGAAGTGCAAAAAAGCCAGGGAATTTTGAATTTGCTGTTTGTCTACAATGCTGTTTACCGTGCTCATCAATGCTTGTTTACAATGCTTTTTCTCCAGCCATCAAATTCACTTCAAACAAAGGGCTGGTGTCCCCTATGTATGTATCCCTGAAAAAATATGGAAAAACATTCCAATGGAAAACAGCTGACGTCAAAGTTAGAGAGAATTGAGAAGGCTACTTTCTCCCCTCGATTATTCTGCAGAATAAATGGTCAAATGTCAACCAAATGGATGAGCGAACTGATGACCTAACAGCTCTAGGAAACTGCCAGCGGGTGAACATAGAATACAGCCACTCGTGTTCCATGAATACATGGACGCAAAGTTCCTCATGTTATTACACCCTGGGGGTTCCTGAATCACATGCCTGGCCTATACTTGTTCCCACTCATTTGAGAAACTGAAGCCCCACCAGAATCGTCGTCCTTGACTTACACGGCGTATGCTAAACCTACCAATGTTGAGGATACTTCCTGAGGCTCTCCATTACACCGATCCCTGGCACCCAAGTTTGCCAGGATTGGCCTGGGCTGTATTTCAGCAAGCAGGTTATGTGAAAACTGTACCTTAACATGAGGGAAAGCCTGATCAATCTGTTTCCAAGAGTTAAGGAAGAGGAATTCTCAGTCACCATACTTGGAGATTTAGGTATGCTCAACCCTGACTTTCATCTTGTCTTCGTTCCACCTAAAGCAAACATGACTTGTCTGTTTTGCCGTTATCCCATCCGTCGCAGTTGCAGTTAAAGGTGCTGTATTTTTGATCTCCATTGAGTTACTCTTTAACATGGATTCAGGACAAAAGTGAAAAAAAAAATTTATTTATCATATGATTATCATAGTGCCTGAAAACTAGCTACTTCTGTTAAACCCAGTTTTGTATTTGCTTTGTCTGTTTTTGGATAAAAATGCTTCCTTTCTTCTGGCTGGTTGCCTCCATGTACAGTGAAGAAAATAAGTATTTGAACACCCTGCTATATGTTAAGTTCTCCCACTGAGGAATGATGGAGGGGTCTGAAATATTCATCGGTTCATGTCCACTGTGAGAGAGATAATCTAGAAAGAAAAGTCCAGAAATCACAATGCGTGATTTTTCTAAACGATTTGTGTGATACAGTTGCAAATAAGTATTTGAACACCTATCACCTAGAATTCTGACCCTCAAAGACCTGTTAGTCCGCCTTTAAAAGTCAACCTCCACTCCATGTATTACCTTAAATCAGATGCACCCGTTTGTTGTCGTTAGCTGCATAAAGGCACCTGTATACCACATGCAATCAGTATGACTCAAACTTGTAACTTGGCCAAGACCAAATAGCTGTCCAAAGACACCAGAGACAAAATTGTACAACTCTACACGGCTGGAAAGGGCTACGGAGAAATTGCCAAGCAGCTTCTTGAAAAAAGGTCCACTGTTGGAGCATCATGAGAAAATGGAAGAAGCTAAACATGATGGTCAATCTCAATCGGAGTGGAGCCCCATGCAAGTTATCACCTCGTGGGGTCTCAACGATCCTTAGAACGGTGAGGAGTCAGCCCAGGACTACACGACAGGACTTGGTCAATTACCTGAAAAGAGCTGAGACCACCATTTCCAAAGTGACTGTTGGTAATACACTGAGACGTCATGGTTTGAAATCATGCATAGCACTTAAGGTTCCCCTGCTTAAACTAGCACACATCAAGGCCCGTCTTAAGTTTGCCAATGACCATTTGGATGATACAGAGGAGTCATGGGAGAAAGTTTCATGGTCAGATGAGACCAAAATGTAACTTTTTGGTCATAATTCCACCCACCGCATATGGAGGAAGTCGAATGATGAGTTCTATCCCAAGAACACCATCCCTACTGTGAAGCATGTGGGTGTTTTTCTGCACATGGGACAGGACTACTGCATTGTATTAAGGAGAGGATGACTGCGGCCATGTATTGTGAGATTTTGGGGAACAACCTCTTTCCCTCAGTCAGAGCATTAAAGATGGGTCGTGTCTGGGTCTTTCAACAGGACAATGACTTGAAGCACACAGCCAGGAAAACCAAGGAGTGGCTCCGTAAGAAGCATATCAAGGTTCTGGCATGGCCAAGCCAGTCTCCAGGCCTAAACCCAATAGAACATCTTTGGAGGGAGCTGAAACTCAGCGACAGCCCAGAAACCTGTCTGATCTAGAGAAGATCTGTGTGGAGGAGTAGGCCGAAATCCCTCCTGCAGTGTGTTCAAATCTGGTCAACAACTATAGGAAACATTTCACCTCTGTAATTGCAAACAAAGCCTACTGTACCAAATATTAACACTGGTTTTCTCAGGGGTTCAAATACTTATCTCACAAATAAATCATTTAAAAAAAAAAAAACATACATTGTGCTTTCTGTATTTTTCTTTTTAGATTCTCTCTCACAGTGGACATGCACACAGTGGACGCCCCCCCCTGAACCCCAGACTGGTGGCCATCCAGGCCACCAAACACGAGGTGTCCGGGCGGACAGGTCAGGAGGATGACCCGGACGCCAAGCACCAGGGTCCCCACGGGGCGACTCGGGCGGACGACCTCTGTGAGGAACCAAACGGCGATGCAGGAACCAGAACGAGGCAGGCCACTGCTCCAGACGAGAATCTCCCACGCCGTCGTTGCAAGACGACCAGGGATTGGTCGCCAATGAGGCCAGGTCCTGCAGCGGCTGGGCGAACTCAGGAGTGAAGAAGATGATGGAGAGCAGGACCAGAGCCATGACCGCCACCCCGAAGTCTCTCCAGCTCCTGGGTGGCTCCACAGAACTCCCCAGCGCCTGCTGGACAGGAACGAGAGAAGGCGGCGCCAGTACCGCCCCCTCCTGGACAGCAACTTGAGAAGGCGGCGCCAGTACCGCCCCCTCCTGGACAGCAACGTGAGAAGGCAGCGCCAGTACAGCCCCCTCCTGGACAGCAACGTGAGAAGGCGGCGCCATCACCGCCCCCTCCTGGACAGCAACTTGAGAAGGCGGCGCCATCACCGCCCCCTCCTGGACAGCAACTTGAGAAGGCGGCGCCAGTACCGCCCCCTCCTGGACAGCAACGTGAGAAGGCAGCGCCATCACCGCCCCTTCCTGGACAGCAACTTGAGAAGGCGGCGCCATCACCGCCCCCTCCTGGACAGCAACTTGAGAAGGCGGCGCCATCACCGCCCCCTCCTGGACAGCAACTTGAGAAGGCGGCGCCATCACCGCCCCCTCCTGGACAGCAACGTAAGAAGGCGGCGCCATCACCGCCCCCTCCTGGACAGCAACGTGAGAAGGTGGCGCCATCACCGCCCCCTCCTGGACAGCAACGTGAGAAGGCGGCGCCATCACCGCCCCCTCCTGGACAGCAACGTGAGAAGGCGGCGCCATCACCGCCCCCTCCTGGACAGCAACGTGAGAAGGCGGCGCCAGTACCGCCCCCTCCTGGACAGCAACGTGAGAAGGCGGCGCCAGTACCGCCCCCTCCTGGACAGCAACTTGAGAAGGCGGCGCCAGTACCGCCCCCTCCTGGACAGCAACTTGAGAAGGCAGCGACCCCGTCGCCGCCGCCTCCTGGACAGGAACGTGAGAAGGCGGCGGCAGCATCACCAACTCCACCTCCACCTGGACGGGAGCGTGAGGCGGCTGGGGAACTGTCGCCACCTCCTGGACAGGAACGTGAGGACGTGCCCGTCGCCGACAGAGCAGGAACGGGGAGCGACCGCGGGCCGGTCGCCGACAGAGCAGGAACGGGGAACGTCCGCGGGCCGGTCGCCACTGCCACTCCAGAGCACGGACGAGAAGCGGCTGTGGAGACGTCGCCACCTCCTGGACAGCAATGTGAGGCGGCATCGGGTCGGTCCCCACTGCCACGTGAGCTTGCACTGCATCCGTTGAAACAGCAACGTGGGCGTGGCGCGGTGGCGAATCCGTTTCCAGGCCAACGTGAACCTGAGTAGGTGGAGAGTCAGTCGAAACTGACACGTGGGCGTGTCTCGGGAGCGGGTCAGTTCCAACTGCCGCGTGAGCTCTGCTCGGAACCGCCAACACTGCGACGTGCACTTGACAAGGGGGCGGGTCAGTCTCCACGGCAACGTGAACCTGAGTCAGCAGTTTGTCCGTCGCCGTTGCGACGTCAGCGAAGCTCGGCTGGTTCGCCAATCGTTGCCGGACCTGGGCCGTGAGAGCCGCCAATTCAGCGCTCTGCCTCTCTAACTGCGCCCGCATTTCGCGACAGAACGCCTCGTGGTTTGGTGGCTCCTCCTCCCTCTGGGCTTGAGGCTTCGCCACCAGCTGCGGGTCTGCCGGTCTCACAGTTGCCGGCGAAGAGTGGGAGGACGGTGTCTTCGTTGCCGCGCAGCGAGTGACACCAGGGAGCGCCCGGCCGGGGCGTCTCCTCTGGCCGCCACGTGGAGGTCCCGGGTAGATGGCCAAGTGGGTTCCCTCGTACCGATAGGTGCACCTGGATCTACCGGGCGAAGTCGCTCGGGTGCTGGAAACGCGGGAAGGCGGGGCAAACTGACTGGGATCAAAAGCCGGGCAAAGAGACTCAAAATCAAAGTCGTCGGAGTCATACTCAGGCAGCCCGGCATACAAATCACGGTCCTCCTCATATTCCGAAAAGTCAAGAGTCCAGAAGAATATGAGGAGCCGGACGGGTCGTGTTCGGGACGTATTCGTACTTCGCTGGCGGAGCGTAAGACACGGAATCGGAGGACATCAGGGAGCCTATCCGGATCGGACACGCTTGGTCCTACGGCAGACGGTCTACCTTGCGTCGGTCCCGGCGACGCCGGGTCTTTCCTGCTGGGTCCTGTGATGGCCAGTTCGTTCTGTCACGTCCCATCAGAACGAGAGGTAGGACCCAAATGCAGGAACTCGGAAGACGCAAGGTAGTTCAAGAAGAGACACGTTTATTATATGCCGAGGTCGGGGATCGAGCAGGTAGTCCGGTGCAGCAGCGGTTGTTGGAGCGTCGGGCGAAGAGAGCAGATGAGTGGGCAGGCAGTAGTCGGTACACGGGGAAACAATCAACGCAGGCAGAGGTGTCAAGGAGTCAGGCTTACAGGGTTGGTCGGAGAACGGACGAAGGTCGGTACACACAGGTTCTGTCAGGAATACGAGAGTGCTGGAACGGGACATAAAGCTCAACGAACTGGCCGAGGACCAGTCGTCACCGGGTCATATATATACAGGGGATGATCAGCCCCCATGAGGAGCAGGTGTGCGCCTCCCAATCAGCGCAGCCGCGCGGGCACCCGCACAGCTCATGCTGAAGCGGCAGGATCATGACAACCAGGAGAATCGATAAATATTGGACTTGGTAAGCAGTATCGAAAATGGAATTGGAAAATTATTAATTCCCATCCCTAGCAGTGACTTGGTGGCTCTTCGTTACAGAAGCTCAGCGCACCACTATTCATGTCCTTCAGAGACTATTTTGATCAGACTATTCAAATCAGCAAACAGCAGTCTTAATCATTAGACAATACCATAAACGAATTTGCAAATACAGTGAGGAAAATAAATATTTCAACACACAAGTTGCAAGTTGTCCCACTTTGAAGTCATGGAGGGGGTGGAAAATTACATTTTAGGGGCATGTCCACTGTTGAGATATCCTGTCTTCTTCCTGTTTCTGCCTGCAATAAAGAAATGCTTTGCTCTGCTCCAATTCAGTTACTGTCTCTGCTTGCAATGAAGAAATGCTTTGCTCTTTTCCAATTCAGTTACTGGCTTTGCTGCAATGAAGAATGCTTTGCTGTGCTCTAGAAAACGTGGTAGCAAATGTAGGATAAACAGGGGGGTAATGTAGGAATAATTGTGATCATAATTATCATACATTTGCTTCCAATAAAGAAATGCTCTGCCCTAGATAACGTGGCAGCCTCTTAGCAGGAGATAGCAAGAACAAAAACATCTAATCATCAGAACTGTTAGAACTGCTGCCTGTTAAAGAAATGATGACCACACATGTATTCAGCAATCGTCCACACATGCACACGCACATGAACAAACATGTACACCTTGTTTCAAACTGTTTTGCTTGTCGTCTCTTTTTTGTAACATCCATGTAAATAAGGGGTGTCTCAAAATTAAATAAATAGGGGTGCTGAGGAGAGGATAATCAGAGAGTGCAGTGGTGAATTGTACGAGACAGTTCCTCTCCTCGCGAGACTTGAACTGGTGTCTTTGCTTCCTTTTTGGTCCTGTTTAATGAATGTCTGATTGGTGAACCGGACATTTACCCCCGTTAGGGGTTGCCACAGCATGTCATCTTAGATGAACGCATATTTTTTTGGCAGTTTTTACGGCAGATGCCCTTCCTGACGCAACACCGTTGCATTTAGCTGGGGAGAGACGCTTACAGAACCTGGTATTCTCAGGGGGGCTCCCATCCATGTACTAATCAGGGCTAAACCCGCTCAGCTTCCGAGATCCGATGAGATTGGGCGTTCTCAGGGTAGCGTGACCGTCAGCTATTCAGATATACTTTGGGGGGAAAAAAAGCCAGAAATCACAATTTAGGATGTTTTTAATAGTTTATTTTGAGATCACTAGCTGCATAAAGACACCTAATGCAGCCCTATGGGGGCACCAGCCAGTGCAATCTGTTTGCCGGTCCCAAGTCCGGATAAATGGAGAGGGTTGCATCAGGAAGGGCATCCGGCTTAAAACTTTCCCAAACAAATATGAGTGTTAATCTGAAGAACACCATACCAGATCGGTCATGGCCCCGATTAACAACGCCCACCCCCGGCACCTTTAACCCGCATGGTGTCTGTGGAAATTCAGCTACTGTGGGTCGAAGACAAAGAAGAGGAGGAAACCGGATCCATTGTCAGAAGAAAAAGAGGAATACACAGAGCCTACAACTGAGTGTAGGTACTTTGAATGTTGGGTCCATAACAGGAAAAGCTCAGGAGTTGATTGACGTGATTAGGAGAAAGGTTGATATATTGTGTATCTAAGAGAGCAGGTGGAAAGGTATTGAGGCTAGAAATTTAGGGGCAGGTTTTAAATTATTCTACCAAAGAGTAGATGGAAAGAGAAATCGAGTCTGGGCTATTTTCAATGAAAAACTGGCTAAGAATGTCTTGGAGGTGAAAAGAATATCAGATCAAGTGACGAGGGTGAATTTTGAAATTGAAGGTGTTATGTATAATGTGATTAGCGGCTATGCCCCACAGGTAAGATGTGACCTCGAGTTGAAAGAGAAATTCTGGAAGAAGCTAGATGAAGTAGTTCTAAGCATCCTAGACACAGAGAGTTGTGATTAGTGCAGATTGTAATGGATGAGTTTGTGAAGAAGCGATTGGTAAGTACAGGAAAGGAACTTTAAGGGACAGATGGTGGTGGGTTTTGCAAAAAGGATGGAAATGGCAGGAGGAAACACTTTTCTTTTCCCAGAAGAGGCAGGAACATAGGGTGACCAACAAGAGTGGAGGTAGAACAACACAGGTTGATTACATTTTGTGCAGAAGATGTCATCTGAAGGAGGTTACTGAATGTAACTGATTTTGTTATGCCCGAATTAACGAGAACTGACGAGAAAATGGCGCCACCATGTGCTACAGACAGTAAAAATATTTTAGCCTATTTTAGCATGCGGGTGACTTTCTTTTGTCTCATTGTCTTTGTCTCTCTCCGCCTTTCTTTTCATCCCTGTTAAAAATGTTTCATGTCTCTTATTGGTTCATTTACTGGATATCAGCTCGCCAGCTTGATGCAATAAAAACCCCTTAACCATGCTGACGCACACTCTGACAATGAGAGCACCACTGCCTACTACTGTAGTGGATGTGCAAAAACACTTTATTCTAGTCCTGGAAAAAAAAGCATGTTTACCAGGGTCACACGCGCCTCAGGGGGGCGCGCCCTACTATTTGAGAAACACTGATCGAACGTAAGGGTCTCAAACTCATTTTTATCGAGCCCTCATGTCTTCCCTCACAACATCCATCAACCTTCTCTTTTGTCTTTCTCTCGTTCTTTTGCCTGGCAGTTCCAACATCAGCACCCTTCTGCCAATACACTCACGCTCTCGCCTCTGAACATGTCCAAACCATCGAAGTCTGCTCTCTCTAATCTTGTTTCCAAAACATCCAACTTTGGCTGTCCCTCTAATGAGCTCATTTCTAATCCAATCCAGCCTGTTCACCCCAAGCAAGAACCTCAGCATCTTCATTTCTGCTACCTCTAGTTCTGCTTCCTGTCTTCAGAGCCACAGTCTCTAATACGTACATCATGACCGGCCTCACCATTGTTTTATAAACTTTGCCCTTCATCCTAGTGGATACTCTACTGTCACAGTGGATACTTCAGTCACATAGAACACCAGACACCTTCCGCCAACTGTTCCATCCCGGTTGGACCTGTTTCTTCACTTCCTTACCACACTTACCATTGCTCTGTATTGTTGACCCCAAGTATTTGAAGTCATCCACCCTCACTATCTCTTCTCCCTGGAGCTTCACACTTCCTCCTCCACTCATTCATGCACATACATTGTTTTACTTAAGATAATCTTCATTCCTCTCCTTTCCAGTGCGTACCTCCATCTTTGTCATTGTTCCTCCTCCTGCTCCCTGCTTCGACTGCAGATCACAATATCATTTGCGAACATTATTGTCCAAGGGTAACCTCATCTGTCAGCCTATCCATTACTATCGCAAACAGGAGGGGGCTCAGAGCTGATCTGATGCAGTCCCACCTCCACCTTAAATTCCTCTGTCACACCTAAGGCACACCTCACCATTGTTCTGCTGCCATCATACATGTCCTGTACTATTTTAACATACTTCTCTGCCACACCAGACTTGCGCATGCAGTACCACAGTTCCTCTCTTGGTACTCTGTCATAGGCTTTCTCTAGATCCACAAAGACAGCTCCTTCTGACCTTCTCTGTACTTTTCCACTAGCATCCTCAAGGCAAATAATGCATCTGTGGTACGCTTTCTAGGCATGAAATCATACTGTTGCTCACAGATACTTATTTCCTGAGTCTAGCCTCAACTACTCTTTCCCATAACTTCATTGCGGGGCTCATCATTTTTATTCCTCTATCGTTTCCACAGCTCTGAACATTGCCTTTGTTCTTAAAAATGGGGACTAACACACTTTTCCTCCATTTTTCTGGCATCTTCTCTCCCGCTAGTATTGTATTGAAGAAGTTGGTCAAAAACTCCATAGCCACCTATCCAAATTGCTTCCATACCTCCACTGGTATGTCATCAGGACCAACTGTCTTTCCTTTTTCATTCTGTTCAGTGCCTTTTTAACTTCCTCCTTACTAGTCATTACTACTTGCCGGTTTTCACGCTTGCCTCTTCTACTCTACCTTCTCTCCCATTTTCTTCATTCATTAACTTCTCAAAGTACTCTTTCCATCATCTACTTAGCACACTACTGGCACCAGTCAACATATTTCCATCGCTATCCTTAATCACCTTTACTTGCTGCACATCCTTCCCATCTCTGTCCTTCTGTTTGGCCAACCTGTAGAGATCTTTTTCTCCTTCTTTCATATCCAACCTAGTTTTCATGTCGTCATATGCCTCTTGTTTAGCCTTTGCCACCTCTACCTTTGCCTTACGTCGCATCTCTCTCCAACTTTCTCACCAAAGAGCTGTTCACAGACACCAGAGATAAAATTGTGAAACTCCACACGGCTGGAAAGGGCTACTGAGAAATTGCCAAGAGCTTGGTGAAAAAAGGTCCACTGTTGGAGCAATCATTAGAAAATGGAAGAAGCAAAACATGACGGCAAATCTCAATTGGAGTGGAGCCCCATGCAAGATATCACCTCGTGGGGTCTCAATGACCCTTAGAAAGGTGAGGAATCAGCCCAGGACTACACAACAGGACTTGGTGCAACTGAGGTTGATTGTTTCGGTGGATCTTGCCTCTCAATACCGGGAGTAGTGGAAGTAAACAATGGATGAAGTCCGGAAGGTTTGTTGACCTTGGGTTGACATCCGAATGTACCAGCTGTGGAAAAGTTCGTTTTCCTTGCTTCCAGTTGTTGACGTGTTTTTGTCGTAACGCGTGAACTTCCAGTGCCTTGAAACCTCTTGATCAATCAATAGTATCCTGACACCACGTGCAGAATGCTTTACCAGGTTGATCGATTTTGCGAATGAAGTCACTTAGAGTGGCAGTCACTCACATTTGAAAAATGTAAGTGTGGTCAGTCATGCCCGGAGATAAAGTTGCAGGTGTGATTAGGGATGGAATCTCAAGACCTTAAAATAACTTACTGTGACCATCTCATTGTGTTTTTTTTTAGTTAGTCTTTAACCAACAGCTTTAGTTCTGTCACACAGTGCTCAAATGACTCACTGTTACCTTACGTCTTCTCATGAAATCTACCAATTATGAGGGTGGCTTTTGGAGTGAAATAATTAAAGAATTAATATGTAATATGTTTTCAGCAACTTAGCTTTGTCTCCGATCATTGTCCACGTGTTGCTGACGTCCCGTCCTTTATCCCCAATCCACTGCTGGAGGAAACTGCACTTTTCCTCTCTGTTTTTAAGTGGTCCTATGAACATGAGTTCAGCGTGTTGTTTGAATCTCCGCCACGCATCTGGTAAGTTGGATGAGTCCCAGTCCATCTTCGGGGGAAGGAACACTGAACGCCTCCATCTTGGACTCTTCCATGTCGTCTTCCTTCTTTTTTTTCACAAGTCCGTAGTTATGCTATTGTCACTCTTAACACCATGTTATGATCTTGCTATACACGAGAGGTACTATAGCTAATCTAAGAATAAAAAGATGGTACCCAGTCACTCACATTTGAAAAATGTAAAAGCGTGGTCAGTCATCCCCGCAGATAAAGTTGCGGGTGTGATTATGGATGGAATCTCAAGACCTTAAAATAACTGAGTTGTTATACCCGAGTTTGTAGTTGTTACCTGATTTAATAATCATAATTTATTGACATTGCACTGAGACAGACATTTTTGAAGAAGTCAATAGACATTCAATCTCATACTTATGTTAGATATTGAAACTTTACCCTGTGTTATGTCCCAGAAATGTTTTCAGTGTAACTGAATTTCCTTTGACATGGCTCATGATGATGACTTTCGACGTAAATGCGCTCGCGGTACGTGAAGCAACTCAGAACATGTGCTTTTGGCATCACTTCGGTTAACTTGCATTTCCTGTTTCCTGGTGAATACTGATTGTCTAGGATCAGGATTCTTTTGTTCCCAACGTTTATGAAATAAACGTAAATTAATGTCAAGACCAATGTTCCCTCTAATATTTTACGTGTCTGAGCAAACACACTCAGCCCGTGAGCGCCCACTTTGACCACTGTGAACAACATCAGAAGTATGCACTGTGGTTAGATCAGTGTCATCCATTGAAGTTACATGGCTAATTCAAAGATTCAGATTACAGCATTTACATTACCATCACAACATTTCTAAGAACAACTTTGTGTTTATCCAAACTTACAATGAAAATGTCAGCAAACAAAAAAATACACTGCTTACTAAACCAAGCTAACTATGAACTATAAATTTGAAAGGTCGCTTGCAACTTTGTTTCATTTTTTTTCACCCACAATGATATCCCTGTCTGTTTTTCTTGGTGTAAAACTGAATTATTGCTTGCAGAATATCTTTAGCAATGCATGTTGAAAATCTCATCCAGTTTCACCACATTTTCTTCTATTATTCACATACCCCAACATTTATTAAAGCAACATCTCTTATTTATTTATTTATTTTTACCATTATTATCAAGAGTAAACACAAGCAGTATGTCTCACTCTGCTCTACATTGCCCACATTGTGTGGGTGGACGGTGTTTGTAATTATGAGTGTACCCCTTTAAGAGCGGAAGGGGGGCAGAGTCAGGTAAACTAGCAGGAGAGCATGTGCTTCCATTAAAAAAAAAAAAGGAGTCAGGCTGTGGTTCACTGCGCTGGATTGGTTTTCGTGTGCACTGAAAATGTTGATGTATACTCGTAACAAATTTTACGCGCGTAATTTTTCGTGCTCAACTGTGCAGATTTGCGAGTACGATGGCGCGCGGGCGCAATAGCACCTGTCAAATCACAGTGAATGGAATGGTAACTTCCTTCTTTCCAACGGCATCGTCAATTTCTCATTCCATCCAATCCCATCGAAAGTTATTTTTTACATTTCTATCCATTTCCTTCAATCGCGAATGGTCTTTCCTTTCGAGCACTGCCACTGTGTTCACTTACAAATGGGCCCATTACCTGATTGTTCCGCAATCAATAGACGCATATCACATTTTCCGCCTCGCTTCCGCATTACTTCCGCCTCACTTGCAAAAGTCAGATCGGAAAATGAACGAGTGTGGATTCTGGCACAGGTTACGGTCGGTATATTGCAGAAAAACAGATTTTTTTTTTTATCTATGCAATTCAAAACAACAGAATTCCGTCAATAATCGGAAAAATCACGTCTGATTTATCCAGGCTTGGGACCGGCAAACAGATTGCACTGGCTTCTGTTGAATAAGTTGGTCAAAAACTCCACAGTGACCTGAATTGCTTCCATACCTCCACAGGTATGTCATCAAGACCAACTGCTTTTGCGTTTTTCATATTATTTCATGCCTTTCTAACTTCTGCCTTACTAATCATTGCCACCTCTTGGTCAATCACAATTGCCTCTTTTACTCTTTCTTCTCTATCTTCATTCATCAACTTTTCAAAGTATTCTTTCCATCTATTTAGCACACTCCTGGCACCAATAAACACATTTCCATCTCTATCCTTAATCAGTCTTACCTCCTGCACATCCTTACCATCTCTATCCCTCTCTCTGGCCAACCTATATAGATCTTTTTCTTTCTTGTCCAAGCTCTGTCCAAGCTAGTGTACCTGTCATCATAGGCTTGTTTAGCCTTCGTCACCTCTACCTTTGCCCTACATTGCATCTGAATTTATTACCCTTGCCTCTCCTCAGTCCTCTCAGTGTCCCCCTGCTTCTTCACTAAGCTCTTTCATTGTATGACTTCCTATATTTTGAGGTTTCTTCCCCAAGTCTCTTTCTCCCCTCTCCTACCAGAAGACACTCCAAGTATTTTGCTGTCTGTCTCTCTGATCACCTTGACTGTAGTTGTCCAGTCTTCCGGGAGCTCCTCCTGTCCATCGACAGCCTGTCTCACCTCTTTCCAAAAGGCTCCAAAACATTCTTCCTTTCTCAACTTTCACCACATGGTTTTCTGCTCTAGCTTTGTCTTGTTAGTCTTCCTCCCCACCACCAGAGTTATCCTACACACCAGTATCCTATCCTGCTGAGCTACACTCTCCCCTACCACTACCTTACAATCAGTAACCTCCTTCTGATTATATAGTCTGCACAAAATTTAATCCACCCATGTGCTGCTATTCCGCTCTTTTGGGTCACCTTATGTTCCTGCCTCTTCTGGAAAAAGGTGCTCACTGTCATTCCCATCTTTTTTCAAAGTCCACCACCATCTGTCCTTCAAAATTCCTTTCCTGGTTACTGTACTAACCCATCACTTTTTCATCCTTCCTTCACCAACATGCCCATTACAATCTCCACCAGTCACAACTATCTGGGATGCTCAGAAATATTCATCTAGTTCCCTCCAGAATTTCTTTTTCAACTCTAGGTCACATCCTACCTGTAGGGCATAGCCACCTATAACATTATACATAACACCATCAATTTTATAGCCAGCTCTTCCTTTACAATAACCCCTACTCCATTTCTCTTCCCATTGATTCCATGGTAAAATAATTTAAATCCTGCCCCTAAACCTCAAGCCTGACTACCTTTCCACCTGGTCTCTTGGATGTACAATATATTAACTTTCCCCTTTATGATCATATCAACCAACTCCTGAGCTTTTCCTGTCATAGTCTCAACATTCAAAGTCCCTACACTCAGCTTTAGGCTCCGAGCATTCCTCTTCTTCTTCTGCTAATGAGTCCACTTTCCTACTCTTCTGTCTTCAACCCACGGTAACTGAATTCCCACCGACAACCCATCCTGCAGGTTAACGGTGCCAGGGGTGGACAATGCTAACCTGGGCCACGACCAATCTCGTATGGGTTCTTTAGCTGAATGCTCATATTTGTTTGGCAAAGTTTAAGGCCGGATGCACTTCTTGATGCAACCTTCTGCGTTGATCCGGGGCTGGGATCGGTGTATGGATTGCACTGCCTTGTGCTCCCCATAGGGCTGCATTAGAAGGAAGAATGAGGAATAACATCCCAAAAAAATACCATCCTTACTGTGAAGCATGGGGGTTTAAGCATCATGCTTTGGGGGTGTTTTTCTCCATGAGACTGAACAGCACTGTATTATGGAGAGGATGACCGGGGGCATGTATTGTGAGATTTTGGGGAACAACTTCCTTCCCTCTGTTTGAGTATTCAAGATGGGTCATGGTTGGGTCTTCCAACATGACAATGACCCTAAGCACACAGCCAGGATAACCAAGAGGGGGCTCTTTAAGAAGCATATCAAGGTTCTGGACTCGCCTTGCCAGTCTCAAGACCTACAAAAGAAAATCTTTGGAGGGTGCCCAAACTCTGTTTTTCACACCGACAGCCCAGAAACTTGGCTGATCTCGAGATCTGTGTAGAGGATTGGGCCAAAATCTCTGCTGCAGTGTATGCAAATCTGGTTGAAAACTACAGGAAATGTTTGACGTCACTAATTCCGAACAAAGGCTACTGTACCAAATATTAACATTGATTTTTACAGATATTCAAATACATATTTGCTGCAGGATCATACAAATAAATGATTTGAAAATCATACATTTTAATTTCTGGATTTTTTTTTAGATTGTATTTTCACAGTGGACATGAACCTAAGATGAACATTTCAGCCCCTCCATGATTTCAAGGGAGGAAAACTTATTTTCCTCACTGTGTGTCCATTTGGAAGGACGTTACCATTGAGCTGACTTTTGGATGACAAGATCAAATTATCAGGAAATTTTGAATTTGTATTTACAGTATTATACTCACTGGTTTCCATCAATGGTAAGGTCAACACACAACTTGTTATAGTTTCACTCAGCATCATTAAACATCAGGACAAATAGTTGTCATCAGAGTCTTGGTGTGTGTGTGTGTGTGTCATTGCCGCAACTGCCGTGGAGAAAGGCAAAAGAGAGACCGGAAATAGGAGAGAAGCTTGCTTGAAAGCGCCTTTATGTGGGTGGAATTGACGTACCTGCCACACCTGAATCAAGCGACAAGATGGAGGATAGGCTGACGTCATTTTTTTCTTGGCACGGCGTCACGCGATCGATCAAAACTGCCTTGATCGTGATCGACACATTGAGTACCCCTAGTGTATTAGATGAGTTTTGGTGAGTGCCCAAACAATGTGGAGGCAGTACACCGATCGTCATAACACTTTTGGTCATGATAATCAAAATAAATGTTCACACTCTTCTATCTCTCTCACACACACAAACCAAGAGGAGTTTTCAATTAAAAAGAACGTTTTCATTGCATCTATCAATTTTAAGATGACAGTAGTCTGTGATAAAAATGGTCTGTGAAATAGAAATAATCTCTTTCTGGCCCCATCTCATATGGTGGGTGACGTGAAATAGTCTTCAGACTGTGCTTACCCAGTGATTATAGTTGTGCTTGATAGGTACCCAGTCAAGGTAATTGTCTAATTCTGAGTTTCCGAATATAGCAACATATTGGGAATAGGTTTGTCCTCGCAGGACATCAAGAATAATTTGGGAAGCAAGGGAACAGTTGGCTGCTTCCTCCAGTCTGCAGAAGACAGAACACATTCAATCACATACTTTACAAATCTTTTCACTAGACTGTGTTTGTGGGGTTTATGGGAAAAAAGCCATGCCTTAATGTGCACCCAGACATCGATTCTACACCAAACAAGATAGGAGAGTGCTGATGAAGACCGTTCAGACAGTTGTGGTTTGCAGAACCCTGGAGAAGAGACAGTGTGTCTCCAGGGTTGATGATCACCACTTTTTCTGTAAGGACAACCATTAAGGATAAAAGAAACAAAGCAAATGAAACAAGTAATTGTTACAGTCAAAAACATGACTCAGAAAGGATATTTAGAAATTACTTGTCCAGACAAAATAGGACGTCCAATGACATAACCTGGATTTCCGCTGTTTTGGACCGGCACATTCTTATTCTTCTCCTAATCAATGATACAAGACAGTTGGTACTTCAAAAAAATAATGTAACATATTGTAAGTGTAACGTCCATTGTTGCTGTCCATTTTGCATGTACTGACCCCTCCCAAAGTATTTAGAACAGCAATGTCAATTCCTTTATTTTTCTTTTACACTTTAGACATTTGGGTTGCAGATCAAAAGATAAATATGAGCATATAAATTAAATTCCAGCTTTTATTTCATTTACATCTCTTGTTTATGTTTATGGCACGGTGGGTACTCCGGCTTCCTCCCATATCCCCAAAACATGCATGGTTTGTTAACTGATAACTCTAATTTTCTCGTAGGTCTGAATGTGAGTGTGAATTTGTGTTTGCTTATACAGTATGTGCCCCGCGATTAGTTGGCAACCAGTTCAAGGTCTACCTCTTGCCCAAAGATACCTGGAATAGGCTCCAGTGCACCCATGCCCCTAGTGAGGATAAGTGATGACGTATGAATTAATTACTGTTTTAGACAATTCAGGACAGTGCACCTTTGTTGGAAGCCACCCACTTGTCTAGTGAGCAAAACTATTGGAACATGACTGATGGGTCTTTCTAGTTGCTCAGGTATTGCCTCTTAGATTGATTGCTTAAACATAACATAGTGCTTGTTTTTGGCTTTGTGTTTCCCCTGTGAAAACTGCATTTGCAGTGAAGCTGACATGTAGACCAGAACGCTGTCTATGCGAGAAACACAACGTAACGAAGACGAAGTGAAATTCCTACTCACGGAAACAAACAATGGAATATCGACAAGATGGCGACTAGTTGTAATGAGGGAGGAGTTGATCACAAACTGGGAATAAATCCAAGAGCGCGCCTCGGAGCCGTAGCCTTCACAGTCCACTTGGGGAAGAGGAGGGGGCAGGCGGGACCAATGGAGACACTCAAGCCGGCTTAAGTCTGCTGACGTGAAAGCTGGGTGAACCCACATCAATCTAGGGAGTCTCAGCTTTATGGTGACAAGGTTTATCACCTTCGTGATTGGGAACGGATCGATGATCCTGGGAGCAAGCTTCTGTGATTCCACCCTGAGTGGAAGACCCTTCGCTGACAGGCAGACGCGCTGGCCCACTTTGGCCCGTAATGGAGGAATGACAAATAAGCTTACCATCGGGGCATCCTTCCAGGGTCTGAGCATCCCTAAGTCCTTCCTTTACAGCTGCGTCTATCTTCCAGCAAAACGTTGATACAAAGCACGCGTCGGCAAGGATGGGCTCGGGTTCTGATTCCATTTTTTCCCTATCATGGACCCGCGACACCGCATCGGGTTTGCCGTTCTTCAATCCCAGCCGATAGCAAACCAGACTGAAATACAGAAGGTGTGGTATCGTGGAGTGGAACTTAAAAAAAAAAAAAAGCAATAAAAGTGCAAAACAGTCAGAAAGGCACCCAAAATAAAAAGGAAATTTGTGAGTGTTATGAAGCACTAGATGATAGATCATTTCTATCATAGATGAGCAGAAAGATAGGTACATTCTGCAACTGGCGCTGACTGTGCGTCACGCAATGAGACTAAGGTAAGCTCTGCATCTTTGTTGTCTTTTTGCTGTTTATTCAACTGACAAAAACAAACCAT
Source organism: Syngnathoides biaculeatus (assembly GCF_019802595.1). NCBI lineage: Eukaryota > Metazoa > Chordata > Actinopteri > Syngnathiformes > Syngnathidae > Syngnathoides > Syngnathoides biaculeatus. The sequence continues at coordinate 8,574,546 of NC_084650.1, forward strand.
TCAATTAACCATCTAAATGACAATGTGATGTCCTGTTGTCTGATGTTTTTCTTTTCATGGACATAAAAATAAATGTTTCCCTGGATTGTTTCAGTGTGGGAGAGAGTCGTGTCCATCGTCCTCATTTGTTCTTCTTTGTACCGACTCATACAGGTAAATATTTTTGTTACTGTGGGACACCTGGCTGGACCCTTAAAATATATGTCACAGTGTGAATTATATTTCCTCTTGAGAAACACCATCCATCCATTTTCTCTTCTGGTTATCCTCACCAGAGTCGCAGGTGAGCTGAAGCCTCATCCCAGTTATCTTCGGGCAAGAGGCGGGGTACACCCTGAACTAGTTGCCAGGAAATTGCAAGGAACATATATACAAACAACCATTGGCACTCACATACACACCGAGGGACAATTTATAGTCTTCAATAAACCTACCTCACGTTTTTTGGGATTAGGAAGGAAACTGGGGTACCCGGAGAAAATCCATGCAGGCACGGAAAGAACATGCAAACTCGAGACAGGAAAGGCCAGGATTTGAACCCAGGTCCTTAGAACTCTGAGGGAGATGTGTTAGCCAGTCATCCAGCGTCCTGCCCCTTGAGGAACACCAATGAGAATACATTTAAAAATATATGTATTTTTAAGAAGTTTCATTCATGCCTGGTGCCCAGCTCAGTTAAGGTTCTTTCCAGTGTTCTGTCCAGTGATCTAATTCATTTTGAATTGTACCAGCTTTAATTAAATTAACCTTTGTCATTTTGAATACTGAGTAAATTCTGCATATATACACTAACTTCCATTCCATGGCTTGTTTGAGCAAAAAACACCATTAAATGTCTTTTGGATGTGTTTGACGGGATGTACATCAATTTAGTAACTATAATACAATAGATGCTAACTGTCCATCTCC